>NC_090870.1:26361650-26374150 GCF_036669935.1 Montipora foliosa | reverse complement strand
AGACAAACGCGTGGAATAAGTGATGAACAGACACAACAGAAAGAGGCGCTAACCTCATTTCAAATGATAGTCCTTTACTATTGCCACAAAAACCATCCAGATATCTTCGCTAGGCTCTAAAGGAGATCTCTAAGTAATTTTTTTGCCTGATTCCAACTAAAATTCCCTGGTTTATCCCTGGTTGAAGGCCATTTATGTCTCGCTCGATGGGATCTTCGGAACATCAGAGTATGATGTCATTTCAGCCGATGTTACTGAAAACTGGCTAGTGATTGGCTAATTGCCATTCTTCGTTACTGATGAAGTTAGGTGACGACCGGAATAACGCCGAATTTGTCCCGAATGTTTCCGAATAATTCGTGGGTGAATCATTCCAGGCGGGTTTCACAGAAAAGAGCTTTAAACAACGGGCTGCTGTGAAGACTTAACACTTGCATGATAGGATAGATGAGTCTATGACCATACTGAAAGGGTTGTGACAGTAAACTTTACATCGTTTGCAACAATTATAAACATTTTTTTTATATTTAGTCACCGTGTAGCAGTTGGTCTTGCAATGGCAATGGAAAGTGTATGCCCCTTTACGCAGAAAACAGTTATGTGTGCGTCTGCAAAACAGGATTCACCGGTGAAAACTGCCAAAACGGTAAGAAAAACTCCTGACAAACGCATTGATAAGTGTTGTGCGGGTCAAGGTTTTGAGGCCGCTCCTTGATAGGAAAAACTTTACCAACTAACCATTTAAAACGGTTAGTTCATTGTTTTTACTGAAAGTTTCCTTATAATTATTTATTTGTATATGTAATCGCATGGGCTCAAGGGCAATTAAGGATTAATTTCACTTGTCTTTTCTAAGTTTTCTCAAGCGACGACGGCAGTTTGCAAAACCTTGAAAAGACAAGTGAAATTAATCCTTAATTGCATGAAGACATATTGCGATTACAAAATTATTGCAAAATTATTGAATGAAACCTGTTCAATGCCGCGGCAAATGACAATCAAATTAATACGCTTTCATTCCGTTAGAGTTCAATTCAATAAATCGTTGCTGACAAAAGAAATAGTGCTTGAAATGTATTTTATGTGTGAACAAAAAGCATTTTAATCGGGAAGAAGATTCTCTTGTACATGTAATGCACCTATCAATGTTAAGCCCCAGGGGGGAGGGCAGGTCGGGCATGGGGGTGGGGATTTTGACATTTTCTGAAAAGTTGAGTCAAATTTCCCAAAAGGCCAAAAGTATCAAAAGCCCCCATAATGGGGTGAGTAAAGGTGGCCAATAAAATGCCCTTTAGACCTTGCTGCACACAATAAGAGTGCAATTTAAGTACCACTCACCTTTCCTTCAGCCATCTCTCACGAACGCAGAAAGTTCATTCGAACGCCTTCTAGTTATTATTAAACATGGCGGAGTTATTTTCAAGGAACCTCGTTCCCAGGGCTTTTCCCTTATTACTTGGGGAGGGAAAAGCCCTGGGAACAAGGTTGATTTCCAAGCCCTCTTCATTATCCAAGATGGTGGCCATGTCAAATTCCCCACCCTGGGGATATGTCATGCGATCAAAATCCCTACCCTGGGGCTTAAAATTGATAGGTGCATAACTTCGGTTGATCAGAAAAATTAATGCAAGCGTTAACCAATCAGGATCAAGTAATCATGCCCTCTTGATTACCAAGAGTGCCCTCATGACTAGGAGAATATGTGGAATAAAACAAGTTATAGTTGCATTCTGTTGTTGATTACCTATTATGTTTACACTTTTTCCTTCCCTTGCTATCACTAAGCTTTCTTCATTTTTCATATTGAGGTATTACTTTCACTCAATACGCAACAAAATGTCCAGGAATAAATTGTTATTATAAACATCAGTCATCATCTTTGTTATTGTTACCCCTATTTTTATAACTCACTTCGCAGCACTTCGCTTGGTATAAGTAACTTCTAGTAATAACGAATAATTGCTTTCTACCACCCAAGCACTTCATCCGTTTGTTCACACCAACACCAAATCAAATAATCAAATATACTGTTAGGGGAAGAATGTTCCCTTTCAAGGATCCAGACCAGATCAACTTAGGAGATCGAGATTAAGCTTATTACAGGGATGGTAGACACAGGATCCATCTCAGTGATGAAAACTTGATCAACCTGTTAAAAAATACAACGAAGGGATCAAAACCGCATCCCAGTATTCGGAATACCAATAAATCAAGTGCCATTTTCCATTCTTTTTTCCAGACATTGACGAGTGCTCTGCTGGAAACAAATGTGACCTAACTGCTCTATGTACGAATACTGAGGGATCCTATTACTGCACTTGTCACGAGGGATATACAGGAGATGGAAGAAAATGCATAGGTAAAATAATGCGTGGGAAGACAAAAAAAAAATGATGTTATAAATCATAACCATTTTCAAGGGTCAAGTTTTAAATAAGAAATTCCGTAAGCTGGCCTGACATGACCAACAACTTGATGTGACTGTATCCTCCTGCGCTTTCGACAAGGCAAAATTGATATTGCAGCAGACATTGAAGGGATGTTTCATCAGATACACGCACGGGAGGATGATCAGGATTCAGAGGCTGTTATGGTGGAGGAATAATTATCATGACCCACCTGATGTTTATGTGATGCAAGTACATATTTTTGGTGCTGCATCTTCTCTATGTATCGCCAATTCCATCCTGTTGAGAGTCACAAATGACCATGATGAGGATTTTAACTCAAGTGTTGTTGCAGTAGTGAAGGACAATTTTTATGTGGACGACGCTCTACCTTCCGCAAATGATGAACAGTCTGCAATCCACCCCGCTCAAGGCATGACTGACCTGCTCAGCAGAGGTGGATTTAACCTGACAAAGTTCACATCAAATTCCAAGAAGGTCATTGCGGCAATTCCTAGTGACAAACGAGCTAGGCCAAAGTTTGATCTTGACTTAGATGGTCCACAGAGCGAGAGGGCACCAGGGGTGCCCTGGTTTGCTGAGAATGATGATCTGGGGTTTGAAGTAAGAGAACTCAATCGTCCCGAGACAAAACGCGGTATCCTGTCGACCATTCGTTCATTGTTTGATCCATTGGGATTAGCGGCTCCAGTAACATTGGTTGCTAGATTCTGATACAGGACCTGTGGAGGGCCCATGTTGGATGGGATGAGCCACTCAGTGAAGAATTCCTTAAGAAATAGAGGTTATGGAAGGTTCAGTTTCATGTGCTGTCCGAGCTGCGTATTCCAAGGTCCTACTTCCTACCAGATATCGACCCCTCTGATTGTAAACTGCAACTTCATTTGTTTTCGGATGCGTTAGAGGTGGGATATGGCATCTTACCCTCGCATTGAATGTCCTGATTGTCGTATTCATTGCGCGTTCGTTATGGGGAGGAACGCACCAATCAAATTCGTCAGTATTCCCAGACTGGAGGTGCAGGCAGCTGTCCTTGTAGTTCGTACTGATATACAAGATGTTGAGAGAGGAACTGACCTTGTTAATCGATAAGGCCTGCCTTTGGACAGACAATGAGATAATGTTACACTACCTAAGGAACGACAAACGAAGACTGCATACCTTTGTGACCAATAGAGTTGAGGAGATAAAGGAACTTTCACTTGTGCAAGATTGAAGGCACATACCAGGATTATTGAACCCTGCCAGTGACGGACTACATCCTGCCAGGCTGGGTTCTAACCATCGTTGGCGGCGTGGAGCTGAATTTTTGTGGCTCTTTGAAGACCACTGGCCAAAGGAGGCTAACCCTATTGTTTGTCAGGACAACTTGGAGTTAAAAGAGAAGTTCACCTTCATTCTGCCGACGACGTGACCTCTGAAACTGTTCCTAAGAAAGAGGGAAGCCCATTGCCTGATCCCTCTCGGAATTTGGAAGACGATCTTATTCAAGTTCTCCTGGCTTGCTACTCTGATTGGACTCGCCTTAAGCGGAGAGTGGTCTGTCTTCTGCGCTATACGCAGTTTATTAAGGATAAGGGGAAGATTAAACCTGGAAGGCTTGCCATCGAAGACTTAAATTTAGCGACTTTAGTTATTGCAAGGAATGTCCAGTCTTCTGTATATGAAAGTTGATGCCCTGCGGGAGATTTTAGGGTGCATGGTCGCGTCCAAGGCAAGCATGTAGCCTTCAAAGCAAACCGAGAATACGTGATTGAAAAGTTGCAAGAGAACGCTTGGATCCCTCAAGTACGCGTCTTGGTTCGCTCGGTCATTAATGGATGTCTGAAGTGCAAGAAGTTCAATGCTAGACCTATGACACAACAGATGGCACCCTTCCCAAAGTCCAGGCTCATGGCATGTGAGCGACCTTTTTCATACACTGGTATGGGCTTGTATGGCCCGCTTTACGTCAAGGATGGTCGAGGAACCGCCAAGCGTTGGGGTTACATCTAGAGGTAGTCGACTAGATGGATACTGATGATTTTATCATGTGCCTGAGACGTTTCGTCAACTGTTGGGGTGACGTTAAGGAGTTGCGATGTGACAATGGGTCAAATTTCGTGGGTGCCAGGCGAGAGCTGAAGGAGAGTCTTGAAATATGGAATCAAAACCAGACCGATAGACAGACGACTCAATGAGGCTGTAAATGGATGTTTCAACCCCCGACTGCATCGAGTATGTTTGGCGTATGGAAACGCATAGTTCAAAGTGTGAGGACAGTTAACAAGTCCATTCTTGGTGCACAGATGGTGACAGATGTGGTGTTACAGACTCTGTTTAGTGAAGTGGAACGTATACTAAATGGCAGGGCACTGACGGCAAACTCTGATGATGTGAATGACCTCGAACCATTGACCCTTGCTTACTTCTTAATGCAAAGAAAGATAATTCTTTTACCGCCCGGTGTATTAGGGAAGACAGACATGTATAGAAAGAAATGGAGACAGGTTCAGATATTAGCTGACCTTTGCTGGGAAAGGTGGCTTAAGGAATAAGTTCCTTCCCTTCAGCCGCGTGGCACGTGGAGACAAGCACTTCCTAATGTTAAACCTAACGCGTTGGTTCTATTGGTTGATGATAACACGCCAAGAGGCCAGTGGAACCTTGGTCGTGTTGTTGAAGTATACCCGTGCGGTTGGTTTCTCGTGAAAACAGTTAAAGTCAGAACCAACGATGCTGTTTACGTCCGTCCCATTCAGATTTGTTTGCTGGAAAATGATATCTCATCAATGTGCGGAGTTGATATTCTCTCTATGTGATCGTCCCGAGGCGGGAGGAATGTTTGGGCCAATCGGTGGCCCCGTCTCAGACGATTTGTTTTAAGACAATTCCTTTAGATTAAGTTATCGAGCACATGCTCACATTTTGGGAGCAAACATTGTTTTCGTTATGGGTAATATGCGTTCTGTTTGATGAACATGCTCGTAGAACAGGAAGCCCACAGAATTGTGAGTTTTGGCTTTTGTATTCCGGTGTTTTTTTTTTTATTTTTTTATGAGTGTCTTTAGCTGATCATTCATCGTGCTTATCTCAGGGGCACCCAACGTCAATTTTCGGAAAATATCTGTTCGGAAGACGATTTGAGATCTAGAATTTTCGGAACATGTGTTGTAAAATTTCTTGCTTGCCTGCCTTTCCTAGGATTTTCGAACATCTAAAAAATGGTAAAATTGCCTATTTTTAACAGATTTGTACCCTAAAAAGGTCAAGTAGAATTTTCGGGAGCCTTCAGTTTCTGCCTGAAAATTTTGAAAAGGTAAGTCTTGATCCCTATAATCACTTTCAGCTAGGAAAGCCGAACAGATGAAAAATTTTTAGGGATAAAAATATGTCATATCTACGGTTTAAATACCAAAATACGTTTAACAACTGTATGTTTAAGTGGTTTTGAACTATATTCTCGTTGGGTGCCCCTGTTATCTTATCGCCAATGTGTTGGATCGTGGATTCTCAGTAACTAAATGTTGTGTTAAGAGACGTGTCAAGAATTTCTGTGTTGGCATTCCCAAGCATACCCCTATTAGTGTCCTTTCGAGTCTGTTGCAAATTGACTATCCAATTTTGGTCGAATTGATAACTGCATGTCGAGCGTACTTAATTCGATCGATTCGAGTCGAATCACCAACATTTCCTTTTACTCCTATTGGTGTCCTCTCCAGTTTTTTTGGAAATTTACTGTGCTTTTGGTCTAGTCGATAACTGTACGTCGAACGGACTCGATTTGATCGATTCTAGTCGAATCACCATCACTGCTATGCTACCTCCGTTCAAGTCGAATCGCAACTGGTAAGTCGAATCCACTCAGGTTTGGTGTATTGCACATGGATGGAGTGAAAATGGGTGTATGAAAGTATGAAAGTTGACTATTATCTTTCTGAACACAGAAACACTTAGTTGCAGAGGTTTGCGCAATAAAATTTATGTGGGAGCCTAATCTAGCTTTGGAATTCTTCAAACCTTCTCCCGAATCCAGAATATGTTGCTGCTTGCTTGCTGCGCTCGCTCCGCAGCAATGAACATAACATGTCAATCATCTCGCATTGACCACAAAACAGAATAAAGGCGTTTCAAATCTTATCACTTTCTGCTTAAAAGGAACTTTCTTATATGCAAGAGACTTGCAAAATATGTGAGAAACAAAATACCACATTTTTCAGTTTTTTCTAAGTTTTTTTTCACTCGGAATCGAACGCGTTCTAAATTCCATCGCTTGCATGTTGTGGTTCCACAACGGTACTAAAAACCAAAAAGTGCCAGGACACATATTTAGAAAGAGACCAACAAGTACCCGATTGTCAGTTAACAGTAAATTTGCAAAGTTTCTTTATAGTGATGATGGATTGCATTGTAAATACAATGAAACACCACATAAAATGACATATGGCTTAGTTTCCGTTCAGGGGTGGCCGCTTAATACAGGTAAAAACAACAAAGAAAGACAAACATGGGACTGCCACAAGGTGGCCGCCTAAAACAGGAAACAAATACAGCGTTTGTATGAGCAAAAAATCGAGCCCGGTTGTTCGTGATGCCTTGAATAAAATATCCCCGGTTGTTGAGAAAGGTCTATGGTTCAACGGAGCGGGGGACGGCTTTTGTGCGTCACTGAAGCCTCTAGGTAAGAACGGCCATGATTTGTACCGCCGACTGATGGTGATACTACTTCAATCATGCCAGGGAAATGTGTGGTTAGTTTGGAAAGAATGCACTGATAAAGCACAGTTTTCGTGTTAATTTCCAAAAAACTTGATCTACTTTTATATGTGTTTATCTCATCCAGTCACCGGCTGCTCCAAAGTTCCAAATCCACGTGTTTTCGGAATCTATAACATTCGACTGAACGACAGATTCGGACATTTTCCTGTTTACTGTGATCAGACAAGCGATGGAGGAGGTACTCGATGTCTTTTACTCTCGTTTTCTGTGGGTAAAATAAGGCTCAATCTTGCTCCTTGAGACAAATGTGTTTATTGACCCGTGGAAAATTAAAATTCTTAGTGTAATTGGACGTGTATTCACGAGCGGTTTTTCAGGTGGCTTAGCCAGTGACAACCGAAAATCATGTGAAAACAATTCCTTTCCATATCTCGCTTGAAGTTAAGCGAATCGGCAAATTTCAATAGAATTCTCATTATATTTAAGGACGGTGCCTACTAATTCAAAGGTATTTTTGCGCAGTTTACTGAATATGCGGGAAAAGCAGATCTTAACAAGTGTTATTGAAATCCAAATCTCTGAAAAATGCATGGTTACCCCCAATTTTCTTTTTGGATTTCAATAACACTTGCTAAGTTCTGCTTTCTCCGCATAGTTTTGACCCGCGCAAAAATATCCCATTATTAATAAGCACTAGCAATAGGAAATCCGAGTATCTCGAGATGCGCAGAACGTATGCGCAATAACAATAGTAGGCACCGTCCTTAAGCCACCAAACCAAGTCGCTTGAGCGAGTTGGCATTTATTTTCGGCCAATGAGTTGTCGCTTGCAGTCAAGTCGGAAATACAACAGGCGTGCTATTTTTATTATTGTACTGGCAGTTGCTCTCTCCTCATTTAATCTTACCCATGAAAACGTGTATCATTTTTAAGTCGCTTAACGAAGGCTGCAAACAAAGCACTTTCAGGAATATTAAGCAAGACAACGGCTGTCGTGGAAACACGGCCATCGTTTAATGCAGGGAATCTCAACACGTTTCACACAAGCTAAACTTTAGCAAAATTAGACTAACAGTGTCTAAGATTCGGTTTGATCGAGGTGCGTAACTGACGTGAAGTTGAGAAAGAAGTTAGCGGCTGTCTCCATCCCGGGGTTAACATCGCAAACTGCTTTCCATTGAAGTGTGGAGAAAAAAAAAGTATCACAAAAGAAATCATCTCAGGAATAAACCCATCTATGCGAATACTTGTTCTTCGGGCAAATAATTAGTGCTGGTTCTCAGGCGCATAAATACGAAATTTCGAGGGGGAATTGCAAAGTGTGAGGAGATTTACCAACGAGAAACATCCCATGTTAGTTAACTGGTGGATCATTTGTAAACGTTTTTTGTTCTCCGTGCAGTGACATGGATGACGTTTCTTACTAATATTTGCAGGTTGGACGATGATATTTAAAGTTGTTGCAAACGCAACGCCTTTGTACGTTGCGGAGATGTGGAAATCACGAAATACAACTTCTGAGAATGTGACGGCCGCCCTGGATACATCTTCCACTTTTAATGGACACTATAAAAACCGTCTGGTACTTTCTGAAAACTGGAGCACGTTTAATCCTAAGGAGGTATGAGAACAACTTTGAAAGGAAAAAGTAAGATAACATACAGCTTTTTTACATCTCTCATTTTCCTGCATCGCCATTGGGAAGAGCTCTGTTGTGCTGCTCCCTGACCAGAAAAGATTATTGGTCAATGCTACGTACCTGCATGACGTGTTCGAGGGTTCAAAACTAATCCTGAAAGTCTTGCGACGTTGGAAGAACTGTCGCTTTAACTATCGTAACATGAAACGTCCATTTCGTCATGTGGCATACACATGGTCTAAATGCTTGGTAAAACAATTAATCCAAGAAGATGTCCAAAGTTTTGGACATCCGTCTTTTGCTTTGTCTATTTTACAAAACTGCGAAGTTTTTAAGTAACTAAAGCGCTACTCTCGGTGCTGCATTGAGAAATCATCAAGTCCTGCTCTGTCGGAAACTTTAGCCGGCGGAGGTAACGCGGTTGGATGGCTTTTGATTATCACTGGATCATTTCCTTTTTTCTGTATATGTTGTGCTTGGCTAAAGTAATTACCTTTGGTGTTGGTTCCACGCCAGCCAATTGAAACACCCACGTCTTTTACTCAAGGTATTCTTGCTATCAATTTCCAGGTTCGTGTTGCTCTCTACAAGGATGGTCAAGAAGTGCAATCTCTCAAGTTCAATGCCGTTAATGATAATGTTGAATGGTTTACCAAGAAATATCTCAATTTTTCAACGTGGGATGACCTCATGAGTAATTCAAGTCTGAAGTACTTTGAGCTTCAACCAATCGTTGAGGAAAATAAAGATGCTCTCCGCTCTTTTGAGATATCCAAAAAGTACTATGGCTGTGCAAACGATGAAGGCTGGTTAATGATCAGCACTGATACTAACCCCTGTGCCTTTGAAAGAAAAAATCCCCTGAGCATCCTTTACAGCAAGAAGAAAGGTTCCTCCGTGTATAACTCAGAGGGTAAGGCTGACAAATCTCAACTAAAGATTGCAACTAAGGATTGCTGCAGCGGATCGACTCGTGTTTGTTCCCTAGGGAAATTCAGCAGAAGGAGACCGCACCTCCCTCTCCCCGCTTACCACTCGAAAAAGAAATCAGTATAAGGAACTAAAAACAATACACAAATAAAGGAGGGAAGTGACGGGCAGAATCCACCGTCCTTAGTCCGCCCCTAATTCTTAACTAACATCGGGCAAGTCGTCTGTAGGTTTGAATGAGAAGCCGTCAGGCGAATCTTCCGCAATTCGCCGGATTTACTTAACGTTACAGCGGCCGTGTATGTGTCCTTGAAGGAATAGGGAAAGTGTCTTTTTATTAATGTCATTTTTGTCATTTAAAATTAAGGAGTCAGTCGCTTATAGGTGGGGTCTTTGATATCTTCTCCTCAAGCGTAAGCTTTTTTCAGTTCACTAACCAGCAGTCTGCCCTATAAGAATCTTCCTAGATATCACCACAAATCTTGCCGCCGCATGGAGAGCATTTTTTCCTCCTTGTGGTTCCATGTGCTGGATTTTGCTCTGTTCACACGTTGACGTACAAGCATAAATGAACATAAAAATACCCTGATCATGAACGATGTTCACACTTGTCTCAAAAGTAGACGCAAGCGAAGTGAGCCCCTGAATCGGAGAAATTTCGGAGAAAGCTTGGACCTATTTCGCTCGAGTTTTCGCTGCCAATAGGAAAACGACTGACTTTTCGTTATACATGGTTCGCGACACGATCACACGTAGATGCGCACGATTCCTTTTTTCATGTTTTTATTCTTCTCATGTTTCACGTGTCGTAGGTTTGTTTTAAAAAGTCAAATGGGGTAAAGGATGCCTGGTGATTGTTTTATGAAGTACTTATTGAACTTTGTCTAGTAACAATCCAACTGTTATCTATTTTCTTTTCACAGACATGGGCCTAGCTGATGTTTTTGCTGTCTTCATCCGCTGATGTCATTATTTTTCATAACAGAAACTCGCGTTATTGGTATCACGATCAGTTGTTAAATTTAGTTGATTTACTTCATAAATAGAAGCCGTGGGCAGTGGATAAACAACACACTAGATAAACAGGACACTTTTCCTCGCCCTATTCTTCTCGCCCGCCGGGCTTGCAGGCTCCGCTATTTACTTTTCAGATTAATCTCTAAATCACAAAATCCTAAGCACTCGGATTTTACGACAGAAACAAAGGTTCTATTCAATGATAATTTGACATGGCTTGAGTTTCTTTTGCTTCTTTTATTTATTTATTTATTTTCAAAATTGACTTCTCCGAATGTAACGTTTTGCCAAATATCAGCGTTGAACAACATTTAGGAGTAGATAAATAAACTCGTTGGTTAACTTTTGATCTGGGATTAGCGTTAATCGATTTTTGAACAACCGGGCCCTGGTGTTCTCTCTCTTGCTAAATTTGCTGTTTTTACGTTATTTGCGATTCTTGCTAGCAAAGATTTTGCCGTCGTAAGAAAATGTCATGCTAGCAAAAGTTTCCACAATTATAGCAAAAGTGGATTAAAACTGCTTGCTTTTCTCCCGACCAACAAATACAGCAAACTCGCAAGAGTAACAAATTTGGCCAGGAAGAAAAACACCAGGCCCGGCAAGCGACAAAGGCAAAGAAGGGCCCTAAAAAAGCCACGGATTTTCCAAAATCGCAAAAGTAACATGGATTTTGTTTAGGACGGCAAAATCGTTGCTAAGAGGAATCGCAAATATCGCAGAAACAGCAAAACTTAGAAAGAGACCACTAGAAAAAACGCCAGAGTGACAAAGTCAGAGGGGCGCTCAAAAAGCCGCAAATATCGCAAAATCGCAAAAGCAGTTAACAAATGTTTGTTAACGCTTTTAATCCTGGACATATCTTTAAACATATTTTAAAATGCTGACATATGATCGTATTAGCTTCGATTTTTTCGACACTGGGAAGAACGCGGATACAATACCATATGCAAGGGTAAGTTATTTCATTTGTACTAATGCAAGAGAAACGCGTATCCCTGCCTACACAACGACGGAGTCATAACTTCACTGATTGGTCGGCAAGCATGGCAATTCATTTTTAATTCTGCAGTCGTTAAACGTGGAAGTACGCTGTGCAACCACAGGTAGACAACACTGGGGATTCGAGGCCACATCATGACCACAAGGTACTTGATACGGCTATTGATCTCTTACATGTACTATAATTTCCAACCGTCAAATTCGGCTCGATTAAACTGATCAAGGGAAATCTTCCATAATCAATATGTACAAATTGCAATCCGTTTTAATGACAGTCAGATAAATAAAATTCACTTAAGTACTTTTCATTTTCTATGTTGTCTCGAGTGTTTTGGGCCGGTTTATTTTCCAGCTCCACACATTCACATTTCGTATTTACGACAGTGTATTTGACAGGTTGTCTGCCTGTGATGGGTTGTCTGTTTGCTCCCATCTGTCATCAAGTATTTCAGGTATCAATAGTTTATTCATCTGTAAGACGTGAATAAACATGTTACTGTTATGATGTATATACCTTATTATAGAAATTACTACTGCTACTATGGCTCTTTTCGTCATGACAGACGGTCAAAGCAGTTTGGAAGCATTAAACGTACTTAAGGTGGCATGGTATATAGGTTAGACAGACTTCTTACTGCAGCTCCTCTCATTGCTGATCCTTCCAATATTTGATGCACTTTTGTTGTGGTTTAATTTTGTTTTTGGTTTGGAAAGTTCATTTTCTTCCAAACCAGTTTAATTTTTTTTTTTTTTTTTTTATGGGTTGGTACCCATAAGTTAACACATTTGGATATCTTTCTGTAATT
>NC_090870.1:26324150-26354150 GCF_036669935.1 Montipora foliosa | reverse complement strand
CCTAACTACGTTCTAATCAGTGAATGTTTTAGTGGATAAAAACCCCTAAGGTGGAGGTAAGGTGGGGTCTACTGTCAACACCATTAAGGAAGCCACTAAGGTCGCTAGTGAAACTGCTGCAATTACAATTAAATAATAGCTAAACAGGCTTTTTAGAAACCCAAAGCTCTGTATTACTTCTCGGAGTGACTTTAGTACACCTTAGATCATTTTTGTAGTTTCGTGTGCTCGGTAATATAAGTCATTTTCTTCTAATTGTTTTTATAGCCATAGTTTCAGTCTACTTGTATCGACGTTTTTGAAGTTTAATAAACAAATGTTTTGCTTCCTTAGTGAGGTTATAGATCAGGAACATTAAATGAAGCAATTTTAGCCACTTCGAGCGGTCTTCACATGCAGCGTCCATAATACCGAAATTCAAGAAGCAGACGTTAACAACTATTCTTCTGACAGCGAATAAGAACAAAATGCAGTTGAAGTATAGTAAATGATTTACTAATGTGAAAGACTGCTATGAAATAAAGTGCGTGAATAAAATCTATTGTTTGGCTAGGTGTCAAGAATGTCTGGAGTGAATCACAGGTCATCGGAGGAAAGTAATGGTAATTAAGGTCGCGCAAATTGACGCGCTACTTATAAGGTAGTCCACGTGTGACAGCATCCATTCACCTCCCCAAGGAAAACTGTTTTTCCTCGGGGGAGGCGTACGGCTTCAAGTAGGCTAGTTGTTTGGTGTTGTTTAGGTAAATATGCTTTTTATCCCTAAGAATCACTTAATTCGGGGAAACATGAGGATCGTTTTTGAACAGGGACGAACTGGTGCAACGGTAAGTCATTTGGCTGGAGGGCGCCGCATGGCTCCTTTCACCGTGGCACGGCGATGCGACGGCCACCCTTTCGTGGTCTTCGTTGGGGTTGACGCATTACTGGCAAACAGCTTTGTGGACGGTTTTGACATGCATGAAGACATGAGTGCTGGCGAATATGCGTCAGAAAATAGATCCCGCCCATTGACAAGGCATTTTGCTAAAAGACAAGCAGCGACAGTCTAACTTGATTGGCCGTTTGCCTGACGCAACATCCCCACGTCAACATATTTTTGATCCCAAAAGTATCGATTTGGTCATTCCGGCTCACGCAGTGCACAGAGCAGTGTACCTCTCGATCTCATCTCTACGGTTTCTCTCTTTCATATCAAGCAACAAGATGGCAAATGTTGGGCTCTATTTCCTGTTTATCGCGGTTTCGTTTGCTTCTTTTTCAGAAGCACAAAAACCCAGCGATCTCACTCTATCCGCTTGGCACTGTAGTCCAACGATAAAGGTGTCCGTGGAAGGTGACAAGTGCGACTTGTGCGAGGCAAATAAACAACTCCAACAAGACATCGACCACCTGAGGAAAGAACTTCAGACTGTGAAAAATCGAAGCAGTCAGATTCAGCCAGGTAAAACACAATTACTTATGAATAGATTTAGCTTTTAGGCTCAGTTAATGTAGCATTTTACCGTTAATCGAGAAGGTGATAAAATTGAGCCCCCAAAGCCTTCGAGTTTTTTGTTCAGGCTTCTTGATGAAAAGACATTTGCAATGATTTTCTAGTTAGGTGCAAGGATCGCTCAATGATCGCTCCATCATTTTATCTGCTATAGCCTTTTCAATACGCCAAGTGATATATTGACCGCATATCACAGATCCTTTAGCCATTTCTTTCAAACATGTAAAGTGAAGAATTGTCGGGAAGCATTCTCTTAATTTGTTAGAAATCCACGACAATTCAGTTAGTACTGTAAAAGTTTTGACAACCACACTGTTCGTATCTCACAACCCTTCTCGGGCAAATCACTACTACTCGCTGCCAGAAATGGGAACTCTCTGGCTATTTTTGCTTAAGCGCACATTATATAACGAAAGTAAATCTCGTTGGTTTTTTGTTCAACGCATTTCCGATCTATCAACAGAAATTGAACTCTATTGAAATACTAATTAATCAATATTCGACATAATCGTCCAATGAATAAAGTTTTCAGATTTACTACATGATCTGCAACGTAGAGAATTCATGATCACATCCTGCCCTGACACGCCCGATTTTATTTTTCCGCATTGCAAATTAAGTTCTTAGACAGATATAAACGTCAAATCGCCTTTATTTTTCTCGCACTTGAAATTCAAGACTTCATCACACGCGAAGTTGCTCTGTTCCCTTTAATTTTTTTCCGCAATGGAAACTGAAGTCTTGCTTTTTCTTTCTGTAAAAGTTTTGACAACCACACTGTTCGTATCTCACAACCCTTTTCAGGCAAATCACTACTATTCGCTGCCAGAAATGGGAACTCTTTGGCTATTTTTGCTTAAGCGCACATTATATAACGAAAGTAAATCTCGTTGGTTTTTTGCCCGGGGGTGGGACTCCCATATGAAACAGACGGGGATGCTCGTCGGAAATTTTGAATTTAACCCCTAAAGGAGACCAATCTAGGCGTGGCTTAAGCAAATTTTGACCCCTAAAAGAGACCGTTTAAAAACACAAAAATACGACATGCAATGAGTTTTAATGATAAAAAGGCATTCTGCACTATACTAGGCATATTACGACCAAATAGCACAAGGCACAACAGAATACATGGAGCAAACTGGATACGGTCTGCGTGCGTACGAACGACCATTCTCCAAACTTTATTAGGAGTAAATATATTGACAATGTAATTCGCAAGACACGAAGGATAGGAGCCAAGGCTCACATTGCTCCCTAAAGGCTGCGTAATCATAAAGTAACGTAAACTGAATAAACACGAAAAAGCATGCATGGAATACGGCAAATAAATGACGAATGAGCACGGAGGCCAGAAAAAACCTTCAAAAACCCCAACACGAGGAAAAAACTGGAAATCTGGATAGGAACCAAGGCTCATTCGCCAGCCTTTCCTACGAGGCCTCACAACAAAATACAATGCCTATCCGACGCAAGGCAAACAATGCAAAATCAAACGAATCTACAAGCCCATTATTTTGGTCACATTTAACAAGTCTTCAGCTACATGCTTGACGTATCGCTTCTTTGTTTTAGGACATTTCCAACCAGCATGCTTGTCTAAAAGTGTCTCATTGATAGCTCTACAGGCAGGATGTGAAGCTGCCCCTGATTTGATACTATGCGTCCCGAAAATGGAAATATCGTCAACAAAAGGACCAACAAGCTTCTTAAATTCCAGCAAGATCGTAGAATAAGAAATACCGATGCTTCCATGAAAACGCTCGCCTGACTTAGACTTAACAATACGCCTAATCAAAGGAAAATGAGGATTCTTAGGCTCTGGTAAAAAACTAACCAACCTCTCAGTGACTGCTATAGGACAAGTTAAATTTCCCGATCTAGCTATGACCGAGGTATGACCCTCTCTGATCTGATCATTCTTTCGTTTCGGCACAAAAATAGACATTCGATCGATCCGTAAATAAAGTAATATCTCCGAGTTTCATGGATAATAACTCGTCAATCCGGAAAAAACCGGCGAAACCAACCAGTAATATAAATAAAAAGCGAATATGGGCCAAAGACTCGCTAGAGCTATAATGCTCGGTAATAACTTGCAACAAGTCAATGGGAAGCGGTTCTTTCGGTTTGATTGGTCTACCCAGCTTCCTTCTGGCACCTTCAAGCGACGATTGAACCAAAGGGTGGTCAGTAGGACAGCATTCAATGCCCGCCAGCTTGTGAGCCCAACGTATACTGTAGAACAGACCTTCGATTGACGAGATTCCCGTTCCTTTCCGGAGGGCCGCATGGCACAGCTCCGTGATAAACAGGGAGATTTGAAGAGGCTTGGCTGGGATGACTGGAACGCCTATCTTGGAGGATGCCCACCTTCGCCATCTGGACCAGCCGTTATTGTATTTACAGAGGGTGGAAGTCGCCTTGGATTCTAACTGAAGATCGAGAAGATCCGGTAACAAAGACTGAAGAGAGGGATCTGTAAGGGACGGTACTTCTCGCCATGAGCCGACCTGCAAAACATCTGAAGCACAGAAAACGCAGTCAACGCAACAAGACCATGTCTGGCAAGGGTATAATTATAGTTTTTCTGTAATATTAATGCCTAAGAATTAGAATTAGGGGGACAAATATAACTCGTAAACTCCAAAATGACGAAAGGGATGAGAACGAATAAAGCGGCCAAAAAGCCGAAACACGAATAAATTCTGGTATAGGAGCATACATGCAAAAATTCAAAGGAACTCAAAAATGGAGCCATCACTCGGGCTCTAACTAGGCAAGCGTGCATAAAAAACTCCCAAAACGAGACGAAAGGTATGAAAAATAGAGCAATCCACCGACCAAAATGGTGACAAGACCATAAATAGGGAAAACGTGCGCTAAAAAGGCACCAAACATGACTCAGGCACAATACGCCATGTCTCCTAAATGGAGCAATCAATCAATTTACACACCCAAATGGTGAAAAGGCCAAAAATAGGCAAAAGTGCACTAAAAGGCACCATACATAAAAATCATAAGTCGAATGCTCCTAAACGGAACAAAAACTCAAACTACACACCTAAATGGTGACAAGCCATAAATAGGCTATACAAATTGAAGACGCAAGGCCAACATCCTGAACGAAGGACATGAACTGAATGCGGAATCCTTGGACTTGTAAATTTCCATTTGTCCCGGACCCTCAATGAGCAGATTGTCAATCCGAGGGAGAACAAAAACATCTTTAACAAAGCTCTTAAATCTAGAAGGAGTGGAATGCAAAAAAGGCCAGAAGGACGCTGATGGCCATTCAGGTATAACCAGGGTCCCAAACCCGTTACAAGCTTCAAGCTTTCTGACAGAGCGCACTATCAAAGAGACTGGAGGGCAAATCCAATTGATCTCACAACTCCAATCTTGGGCAAACGCGTCTACTCCGCAACTGCCAGGCGAAGCAAATTTGGAGTTAAACCTGGGAAGTTGGGCATTATAGTAAGCAGCAAACCGGTCGACGGTATGAGGGCCCCACTTAACATCGATATCTTGAAAAACTGCTGGATTCAAAGACCAATCGTCCTTGTCGACAAACCTGTTCAGAAGGTCGGCTCTCTCATTAACAGAACGAGGAATCCACTGCGCGTCGAGAACAATGCGCTTGGCTAAGCAAAGCTGAAAAATGTCGATTGCTAACGCTTGAAGATGTGGTTTGCGACTGCCAACTAAAACAATTCTGGCGGCATTATCATTGTCCGTAAAGACTTTCACTTTCGTGCTCTCCAACTCCTTGGCATAGGATGCTAACACGTAGTATATTGCCTTAAGCTCCCGATACGTAGAACTTTGGCCCTTGTCATCGGCAAGCCACATGCCGCTGACAGAAGAAACGCTAAGATTGGAAGAAAACCCCCCGAATGCGACATCACTTGCATCGGTAAATATCACGACGGACGAAGTAGGAGGTGGCCTAATCGAATAGCCATTGAAACAGTCAATGTTCAAATACCAAAACTTCAATTCTACCATCAAACTAGATGAAATAGGCAATATAGAATCCCAAGCTGATCTGGAATCAATGGCAGCGTACATTTGCCTAGTGAGTAATCGAGCAATCGGCCCAACCGCATGGTAGATAGAATTTACCTATCCCGCAATCTTGGCTAAATTCCGGAACGTTACGAAGCCGTCTTGAATAGCAGTCTAATATTGCTTTGAGCTTCGCTACTTTCTTTTCTGGAACTCGGAACTGCATTAAAATCGTGTTAATTACGAAACCTAGCCACTCACCAATTTGTCTGGGCGACCAGCACGACTTATCTTCATTAACGACAAATCCGCAAGAACCGAGATCTTTACGCTGAATAATACTCGCTGCTTGAGCGGAACAATTATCGGGGAGACTGCCTAAACCATCGTCTAGGTAGACAAAACTGACGTGACCCATCGAACGCCAACGCCTTACAAGAGGCCGCAGCAATTTCGTGAAGCAAAAACAAGCACTGCTAAGCCCAAAAGGAAGCACTTGAAAAGTAAAATATCTGAGAACACCATTGAAATTCCAAGCAAAACCCAAATAGCTTTGATGGTCCGGATGAATCCTGACATGATGGTAGCCCGACTTGAGGTCCCAGGTAAAAAACCAGTCACCCTCATCCAAAACCTCAGACAGAGATCGCAAATCTTCATACTTGAATTTGGGCAAAACTAGACATTGATTAATATGCCTCAAATCTATCACCAAACGAAGCTTTTTGCCTTCGACAACAGAGAGTGGGTTCACGCAAAAGGCGAGGCGCTGTGCTCCTGAATACAGCAGTTAGCTAGTAACTCCAATATAGCTCGCTGCACAAAATGCGGGCGATCGAGCGAAGATTTGTTGTTTACAAGAAAACAAGGCGACGGGTATTGACCAAAAGGTAATTTATAACCTTCCCGAATGATACTTAAAACAAAGTCCGGGGCCTGCAAACACGTTTCCCAGAAATATGCTGATTTCTCCAGTCTCCCCGATACACTCGAACAGGTGGTCTCCGCAACAAATTCGCCTGCCGCACGCTTATTAAACGAAGGAAATAAATTGGAATCCTCATCAACCACTTCAGCTAGTCAATCACGCCCGCCTCTATCCACGTTTCGTCTACAGGAGGCGCTGAGGTGCCCAAACTCCCCGCACTGTAAATTTTATCGTACAAAATAAATAAATAAATAAATAAATATAATATAATAATAATAATAACGAATAAATAAAAATAATAAAAGTAAAAATAAATATAAACAAAATTAAAATACATTTCCACTCCAAAAGCGGCTGAGAGCATGAAAAAATTAGTCTACTGGACTGAAGTCGTTCGCAGTACAGACCGAAGTGAAACGAATCGAATATGCTAACCGATATATACTAAATGCAAATGACTTGCAAGTAACTTGACAATGCAAAGGACAATAAATAACATTCCAATCGTAACGTGCAGAAAGCAATTATTTGCTTTACTGCGTACCGCAAATAATTTCCCATTCTGCACTATACTAGGCATATTACGACCAAATAGCACAAGGCACAACAGAATACATGGAGCAAACTGGATACGGTCTGCGTGCGTACCCGAAGTAAAAGAACAAAGCTAGTGAAAAAAGTAACCAAAGCGGTATACTCAACTTAAAACAAGGTCCTAAGCGTCTAGGGCGTGGCTCGAAACGATCATCACTTCTCTCGTTCCTAGAACTGTAAGACGACGAGGTTCGGTACGATGAGGAGGCGCTGCGTTGCGGTCTGCTTCGCTTCTGTTTCAGCTTTTCCTTCACCTTCCTCTCCGCCCTCTTCTCCGAGCGATACATTCGTTTCTCATCATCTGAATCGGACGCCAACTCGTCCGATAGGTACTCGCTGACTGTCAGCCAACCGAATTCGCTCTTGTCAGCTAATTTAATGGCCTTGATACGTTTAGAGACTAGCTTCGTACCTTCTTCCAAGGATCGTTCCACTCGTTCATGAGCGCCGGCCTTGAGCGAGTCGGTGGCATCATCAAACTTCTCCAAGACGTCGTGAGCGTGATCTAACTGCTGCTGATTGCCCTTTCTCTTGCAGATGTACCGGTCCAAACGAGCCTTCTTAACTGCGTTAGTCACGGTAGAACTGTTTTGTGCTGAAAACTTCGTGGCAAAAGCACCCAAACGGCTCTCAATTACCTCGGTTAAGTTGTCGGTCAAATTGGCAATTGATTCGTTGACCAAAGCCTTCACAGCACTCCGCGAAGCTTCGTCTAAAGCTGGATTGCTTCTGGAAGAATCATCATCCGCAGGCATGATGTCTACTGGACTGAAGTCGTTCGCAGTACAGACCGAAGTGAAACGAATCGAATATGCTAACCGATATATACTAAATGCAAATGACTTGTAAGTAACTTGACAATGCAAAGGACAATAAATAACATTCCAATCGTAACGTGCAGAAAGCAATTATTTGCTTTACTGCGTACCGCAAATAATCTCCCATAATCATCGAATGCTTTTATCTAAAAAGAAAATTTAAAAGGAAATTTGACTTCTGTTTCTCTTCGCGTAATTCTGCGTTACTTCGCGGAACCCCAAACGAGACCTTGGTGGCATAAAATATTGGCGCTTTGCCCGGAACACCCTAAGCGAGACCAAAATCCAAAATTTACACCCC
The DNA here is from genome assembly GCF_036669935.1 of Montipora foliosa. Classification (NCBI taxonomy): domain Eukaryota; kingdom Metazoa; phylum Cnidaria; class Anthozoa; order Scleractinia; family Acroporidae; genus Montipora; species Montipora foliosa. The sequence continues at coordinate 26,346,009 of NC_090870.1, read as the reverse complement.
TAAGCGAGACGACGAGCATCCCCGTCTGTTTCATATGGGAGTTCCCCCCCCCCCCTCCGGGGGGGTTTTGTTCAACGCATTTCCGATCTATCAACAGAAATTGAACTCTATTGAAATACTAATTAATCAATATTCGACATAATCGTCCAATGAATAAAGTTTTCAGATTTACTACATGATCTGCAACGTAGAGAATTCATGATCACATCCTGCCCTGACACGCCCGATTTTATTTTTCCGCATTGCAAATTAAGTTCTTAGACAGATATAAACGTCAAATCGCCTTTATTTTTCTCGCACTTGAAATTCAAGACTTCATCACACGCGAAGTTGCTCTGTTCACTTTAATTTTTTTCCGCAATGGAAACTGAATAAGGGGCGCCAATTGTAAATAAATTATTTACCTCGATATTCTCAATTTTTTCATTATATAGTAAATAATATTATTTGATATGATACCATACTTTATTATTTGATATAATAAATCCTGATTTCAAATCAGTCGTTTATTATTTGATGTAAGGAATCCTGATTTCAAATCATGTGTTTATGATATAATAAATCCTGGTTTCATATCATGCGTCTATGATTTGAAATCACGACTTCATGATTTAAATCTAACCTTTAGATTTGATATCAGAGAAATCATGGTTTAACTTAATAAGTATGATTTAACTTAATACCTAATCGGCGCGAGCGAGTACATGTGACAAGTCACACGATCATCTATTGCGCGGGAAAACACAAACATGTCGGATGAATTTTCAAGGTCAATTGCTTCTGCCATATCCCAGGCAATCCCAGGCAGTTCAAAGGGCGGTCGATGAGGCTCTATCACTTCTTCCAAATCAGGGAGTCACTTCAACCAGTTCAAGCTCCACCTCAAGCTCGACCTCGACCACCACATCGAGCTCCAATTCAAATTCTCAAGAGGTACGTACATGTGCTGGCCGACAAACGGTCATTGTGTTCGTCTGGAATCTCGTGTTTTATTTAATACTGAATATTTGGCCATTTTCATTTTTCCTGTCTTACTGTAGTGTTTGATGCTGGTTTCTGTGGATTGCATGTCGTTCCAGCAGTTCAATAAAAATTGCGTTTGGAACAGAAATCCCCCGGCTTTTACACATTGTATTTTCTCACCGTTGCGTGACTTTGTTGATAGTTGCCAATTAACCGGAAGTTAGTTGTGACAAGCTGTAAGGTTTCGTTTCAAGTCGTTGAGGCGCATGCAACGGTGAAAAGTGTAAAAGGTGGGGGATTTCTGTTCCAAACGCAACTTTTATAGAGCTTCTGGAACAACATGCAATCCACAGAAACCAGCATCAAACACTACAGTAAGACAGGAAAAATGAAAATGGCCAAATATTCAGTATTAAATAACACACGAGATTCCAGACGAACACAATGACCGTTTGTCGGCCAGCACATGTACGTACCTCTTGAGAATTTGAATTGGAGCTTGATGTGGTGGTCGCGGTCGAGCTTGAGGTGGAGCTTGAACTGGTTGAAGTGACTCCCTGATTTGGAAGACGTGATAGAGCCTCATCGACCGCCCTTTGAACTGCCTGGGATTGCCTGGGATATGGCAGAAGCATCCGACATGTTTGTGTTTTCCCGCGCAATAGATGATCGTGTGACTTGTCACATGTACTCGCTCGCGCCGATTAGGTATTAAGTTAAATCATACTTATTAAGGTAAACCATGATTTCTCTGACATCAAATCTAAAAGTTAGATTTAAATCATGAAGTCGTGATTTCAAATCATAGACGCATGATATGAAACCAGGATTTATTATATCAAATCATAAACACATGATTTGAAATCAGGATTCCTTACATCAAATAATAAACGACTGATTTGAAATCAGATTTATTATATCAAATAATAAAGTATGGTATCATATCAAAAAATATTATTTATTATATAATGAAAAAATTGAGAATATCGAGGTAAATAATTTATTTACAATCGGCGCCCCATAACTGAAGTCTTGCTCATTTTTCTTCGCATTAGTGCTCAAGAAGTAAGTTTTAGGATATACTCTGTGTGCCCTTGTAATAAATATGCCAGCCTCGATTCACCATGCAAAATTGACCCCACTGTAACAAATCAAAGTGCCGACACAAGGACCTCTCACAAAAAAGCTAACTCATCTTCCCCAGATTTTCTTCTATAGCTCTGAGCCAAAAACGTTTTAAGGTCAGGAAATATTTTCTTCTTGTGTAATAGCATTTGTAGCTTGAAATGCCGCAACAAATAGATGAGCAAGACACATCGAGGTGCAATCACTCCTGTAACATGATCATTTAAATGAAATAGTATTGTTTCCTACTCAGAGGCGGTATTTTTAGAATAAAAATTTCTCTTGTTACAGATATAAATAATTAATAATATATAGTTTTTTGTGCAGTACAGTAGTTAGCCTGCAAGCAGGCTCTTCCGTTGAAAATGGCGCGTGGTCGAAATATAAGGGCTTGGTATCTAGTCAAGAGAGGAAGAGCCTGCAGCGATCTCTTCCTCTCTTGACTAGTTACCAAGCCCTTATATTTCGACCGCGCGCCATTTTCAACGGAAGAGCCTGCTTGCAGGCTATACAGTAGTTAGCAGTATTTTGCACAAGAGAAACAACTTAGTAAGATAACAGGGTGAGTAGGTGGCGTGGGGATGGATGAATCTATACAAGCTGTACGAAAATGCTTTCTGTTATGTGTCTCAACAGGTTTCCCTACGAGGGAATTCGACCTTTATTTCACCAACGTTGGAATCAATGATTACGTTATCCATCATGGTCTGGAGGTAACCAGTGCTTTTACGATTTGCTTCCGAGTGCGTACCACTGAAAAGACATCCAAGTATCTGTCAGTCGTGAGTTACAGCCTGTCAACGAACTACAATGAAATCCTGATGGGCAAGATGTCAAATATTCGGTTTCACGTCAACGCAGAAGCAGTGTAAGGGAAAAAGTCAAGATCATATCAATATATCGTAATCGAATTTTTATGGCGAGGCATTCGTTTAGATTTACGGTTTGCAATCTCGGGTGGGTTTAATAAGTGTATCAGGTTTCTGACCAATCATGTCTGAGAGCTATTCAGGAGGCGAATATAAGCCCGAGCTAACATGTTCTCGCCCCCCTTTGAGTGCTCACCATCACAGAGTGATCATCGTTTGGCTCTCTTCGGAATTCCACATTTCCCTTCACCCCCTCCACTGCCTGCCTGCCATTGTTTGTATACCTCTCTTTTCATGTGCTTTGTGTTACTCTGTGATGCGGGGTAGTCCTTTGAACTGAGTAAACTCCGTCGCCTAGCGGTGGCCAAATTTTTACTCCAACCAAGACTCAATCTCTGGTGTGTAAACGCTCTTTCGGAATGAGTACGTCACCACGCGGCGAAGCTCTTGGTCGCGCAACGCACTTAATGTTAATCGAATTAGTAATGCATTGTTATAAGAAATAGGTACGCATTGCGTACGTGTGGTAGAGCAGTAACTTACTCCATAACTGTCAACGGAGCTACGTTTTGTTTTCCATAACGTAATATGTAGCTGTAATAGTACACGATATTGTTTTGGTATCGTAAATCATTATAGTGCCATCGTAGATTTCTTCGGAAAATAGCTTCCTGAGAAGACACGTAGTTACTAGTAAAATACTAAACCCAGAGAGATTGAAAATTGAGAAACATTGGCTTCCAGGCTGACATGAAGTTCAACTTCTTTTTCGCAACAAGTTTAAGCGTGTGCTCTGAGCGTCTGACAGTTTCCACGACAAAAGTTCAAGGAAGTTAACCCTTTTCCAATGGGGGTGAGTATCTGGATGGGAAACTTTAAAATATACGACTTGCTACTAGAAACATAGGACCGACAATTATATTTTAACGCTCAAAAATACGAACTAAGCAAGCTACAGAATTTATTAGCCTGCCTTATGCAAAACAACTATTGATGCAAAAGTAAATAAATACTGATACACACTCTGTAGGAAGAGCGCAAGGACGTTTTTAGGAAGTGTCGATCGAGAGAAAAAAATTGTCACCAGCAACAAAATTTGCGACATGAAAACAACATAAATATTTTGCCTCCAATATAAAAGTTGCCATCATCGAAAAACGTTTTGGGAAATTTTTGCTACTTTCGATTTTTCTATTGTACTTTTGGCTGCACAATTAAATCGCAAAATCGAAAGTGACATCGATTTCACCGGCCGCCTGTGATCAAATTTCCTTGCGTGTTACTATCAACTGGATTCAACTGTGACAAAATGACGGCAAGACATGGGATTGTTGTTTCGTTGGTTCGCTTCTTTTTTCCTTTCAAGTGTTGTAAAGCCACGATGCGAGAGGAAATGTGTGAATTCAACACAAAAGATCACAATCGTCCAACTCTTGCAGTTGACTATTGTTTCTGCAAAGTCAAAAATTCACTCTCCTAGATCAGGTTACTAATCACCAGGTAATTCCATTGTTTGAAATAGAAGCTGCTATATTATTCATCCGCTTCACAAATTCTTGCCGCTTTTGGGGCCATTTGTTGAAATTCAAGCATGCTTCCAACGGACCCGTAAAAAACCCTGTAAGTTGCAATTTTCGCCGACACCAAAGTTTGTTGGCCACCGAACAAAGTTCAAAGGAAGCCCTCGACTTAAACTTGTTCCCGGGGTTTCTCTTCTCTGCCTCAAATTAACGACAATGCAGGCAGAGAAGAGAGACCGTGGGAAGAGGTAACTGATATAAAAACCCACGCGTTTTTCCCTCGAAAGGAAACCACAGGGTCAATCCGGGAAACAGAACTGACAGTATTTTATTCCATGGTGGGAGTACGCTTTTATGGCAAAATTTCTGTCTCTGGCCGCTTTCACAGGCAATTTGTGAAAACTAAGGTGCGATATTTTACTGTTTCGTTTATTCTGAATGAAGAGCTCATAATTTCTATTACCGGACAAAATTTTTGCGCACAGCTCCGTGGGAATTTTAACACAAACAATCTTATCGATCACAATGATAAAGATGAACATAGTTTTCTACAGACAGCCCCGATGACATTGTGTGTAGTGCGCTTATAAAGTGTACTACCACAAATTACAAGCACAATTGAGAGGCTTGACTGTTTGATGACATTTAGTGCCATTCACCTGTAAACTTGGAGACTTGCTGTTATTTGCACTCGTGTTACAAATTGATATATGAGAACTCCACTCTATTTTAGGCAATAAGAAGTGAGTATTTTTTCATGTATCTTGTTAAGCATGTAAACCGTGTTTTGGCATTGTTCATTTGTCAACATCTGCTTAAGAAAAGTACAGATTTCTATCAGGAAAGGTCACTGGCAGGCTTACTTTCATTTATTGGCCATAATTTTAAAATGCATGTTCCTGACTGATGGTTCTGATTAACTGACCAATGTCGTCAATGCGAAACCAACACAGAAGCAAAAGTAGATTCCTTTCAACACTGAAAACTGAAAACTGTTTCACAAGTGAAAATCAATGACATTTTTTTATCTTTTTCGCAGAGATACCGGTGTATCTGTTGATGACGGTAACTGGCATCACGTTTGTATCACATGGGAGAGCACGAATGGCTCTTGGAAAGTTTACAAAGATGGCAGCGTGCAAGCCCAAGGGTCTCAGTTGAAGACTGGTTATAAAATAAAGACCAACGGAATCCTCACTGTCGGGCAAGAGCAAGATTCGTTTGGTGGCGACTTTGACCCAACTCAAAGTTACCTCGGAGAGCTGACGGGCCTCAATATCTGGAACCGAGTTCTCTCTTTAAGCGAGATCTTGAAAATCTCGAAATCGTGCCATGTGGGGCAGGGTAACGTCAAGAAATGGTCTGATTTTAAAGCAGGAATAAGAGGCAATGTAAGGGTTATCTCCCCATCGGCTTGCGAAGTGTAAAATTCACCTTTAGTTGTCAGGCATTGCTGCATGAAAGCATCATGAATCATTCTTTTCAATAAATGTTTTGCCGTGTGTTATTACTGTTTCATTATTGGCTTTGTTTAAAGCACATTTACCGAAGGAGGGTGAACATTGGTGTCTGTCATTTTAATCCCATCCGGTCGATTAAATGTAGGATTTTTCGAAACAATTACAACCTTTCTTAATCGTCCGGCCAGCACTGCAACTTTCAATTAAATACCCAATTAAATACCCACAAACATTTAATAGCACATTCTAGAGTATGAGGGGCCTCCCAAGGAGGTCGAATATCCTTTGGATTGCGTTTAAGAAAAACTCTCAAATTCTTAAATTATCAGCGGAAATGTGCTGCCTTTGAAATTATATCCTTAATTTTTAGAGTTTCAAGTCTTGTGAACAAGGACTGTAAACCGTATCGCCTGTCTCACAATCCTTAACTGTCAACACTTGCTTGGTTTAAGAACATAGAATTTTTTAGCGAAGAGGAAGACAAGGTGTTCCGGTTTTGTGCAATGTGGTCGGCCAGGCTAACTAGTAGCGTGTAAGACTATTAGGCGAATGCGACTACATTAACAAAATCCCTTTAGAACGGTCGGGGGATTTGCCAGGAGCTAAAAAATCTCACTGAAATACATAGCCTCCGGATCCCACGCAGCCTCCCACGATCTTAGGGCTTCGTCACTCGTTCCTCCCCCACCAGCCAGGTGATCTGGTGACCTAATTCGGAGGACTGGGGAGAAAAATTTTAACGCCGTATCCCACAAAAGCGCGCGGCCTTTTTTTCGAATTTAACATGGCAAAGGCGAGATTAGAGCTTGTCGGGTCTACTTGAATGTTCTTTCAGTAACAGGAAATGTGGTAGACACTGAATGATCTGTTGAGAATTGGCGATTGAAATACTGCAGGGAGTTTGGAAACAACACCTGAGGCCGCGCGCGGTTGTGGGATACGGCGTTGAAATTTTTCTTCCCAGTCCTCCAAATTACGTCACCAGATCACCTGGAGGGAGCTTACACAACGACGATGAAGACGGGTACAAATACGCCAAAAAACAATAGCTATGATAAGCAAAAACAAAAGCTCTGCACACCCCGCGCGTGTGTTTTCCATTTTGATGTTTTTAGACAACGTTCTCGTAGCCGTGGTCATCGTCCTTGCATAAGGTCCCTACTAACCTCTGCTGAAACGAAATACCACTTCCGGTCGTAAATTAAGGACCAATCAGAGGCCGTTTTCAAGTTTTTGGTAAACTCGTGTTTTGTATCATGGCATTCTTTCACAGCATGTAATTGTATTGGCTGTTTCGGAATTCTACAGTCGTCCTTTCGCCTCACGTCTTAGTCTCCTCTTGCAGATAATTGCAGTCGTATGTGGAAGATTGTTCGCGCACTAGGATTTCGTCATTGGTGACTTTGTCTTGCCAGGTGATTCCCAGAATTTTACGCAGACAGCGCAGGTGGAACACATTAAGTCGTTTCTCAATTCTCCTGTTCCGAGCCATAAAGGAAGGTATCTCAGGATGCATGCTACGTACATTCTGATCTTGGTCTTCATTGTGAGCATTTTGTTGTTCCATGCTCTCTTCCTAAGTCTACCAAAAGATGTTGTAGCTATGGGAAATTAACTCTCGCGTCAATTAGCCTATTTGAAATCAACGAGACTTCAATTTACGCGATGCGAAGGGAAATTTGCTTCCTAACAAAGGAAAATAACGCGAAAAAGAGGGTAAATTTTCAAATTTTGGGAAATTAACGCTTCTGCCACACCAAAAAAACACTTGTTGGGAACTGGAACAAATTACAAACAATGATCGCGCAATGTTGGCCCTAATCGTATGGGTTGGAGCTATAAGTTAATAACTCACACGTCTCGATCTGCGATGGAATGAGGCACATTAATTTACGATATAGGGGGTTTTGCACCAATCTCTAGAGACACAAATAACAATGATGTAATGTTCAATTGCTGGTAGACGAGCAAAAAGAGCTAATAAGAGATCATTTGTTTTATGGCGGCGATGACTTAACGTGAAAACCACCTCTTATTCCTTATTTTTAGAACGGCTCCTTATAGATTTTTTGCGAGAACAAAACGTAGCTTCATTGCGTTACACGCACGATTTTGCATTTAGCGCGAGGAATCCCCCGTGCGGCTTCTTGGTTGCGAACCAATCAGGATAGTTCATGGTCATTAAGATCAATCTGATTGACCATTCTTTGGCGGGACCTGTATTCTAAATTTAGATAACAGGGAGTTCAAGAAACGACGACTTTTTGTTTAATATGAATATATGATGCAGCAGATAACCTAGTAACCTTTGTGGCTGTCTTAGTTGGTGTTTTTAGAAGAATCCGCCTTACAAGAAGGGGTTTCTCTCTACTAATTAAAACATTCATTAATCAGTAGGTAGTTATGGGGAATAGTGTGTGTGTGGATGGTGAGTTGAGGGAAAATCATAGACAAAAGATATGGTTAGTCTGTAAAAACTCTCAACCCCAAAATAACGTTAACAAACGAAGCAAACTCTGTGTGAAATTAAAAATTTAATCTCAGAAACAGTCAGATAGTACAGGTACGAAAAACTAAATCACGTAGGAGGGATTAATAAATATTTGACCATGAAAATTATTCGTTCTTTAAAATGGGAATAATAAAGATGAAAAATCTTTACACTAAAATCTTCGTTCTTAAAAAATATATGGAAAAAACTAAAGAAATCCCATGGAATATGAAACACCAGTTCCACGAGGCAAATCCAAAAATCCTGAAGATAAAGACAAGCTGACTGCGACACCATTAGGCTCGTAAATGGCTGCGAATCTTTAGGGATAGAGCGCAACCGAGCAAGAGTGTTTCTAGTCCAGCGCCGGCCCTCTACCCGACCCCCTCGTGCCGAGTCAAGAAAGGGAAAAGAGAAGAACAACAAGCCACAACTCTGGACAAAAACTAGCACTAAAAACCATGGACAGACTAACACGACCAAGGCTTCCAAGTAACTCTTTGGACAGTAACTCTTACCAAACACAACTCATTATGTGTATCATGGACTTTCTGAAGAAAAATAAAGAAAAAAAGGCTACCTGGTTACTTACATGGAAGAAAAAGCTGGCAAAATTTTCCTTCGCTCCAAAATTTTGCGAAGTATCCTGTAAACGTCAGCCTTGCTTGCGACAAAAGAATTCAAATACGACCAAACTGTACACATGGCCTGGGTACGAGATGTGGGAAAGAGTTTAGGAACATGTTCGTTGTTTGAAACATCGAAACATGTTCCTTAAACTCAAAAGAGTGGTTGCATTTTTAAAAATGTTAATAACACTTGTGCTATCAAGACCATTTGATAACTGAAGATAAAAATACGCAGAACGATGTTCACTCTTGTTTCATAAGTACGCACATCGAGCTCCTGAATCGGAGAACTGTCGCAGAAGGTTTGGACTGATTTCTCGTTATCCCAGTTTTCTAACATTGTAAACGCAACATGGTCACATGTATACGTGCAAGAATATAGTCATGATATTCCTTTTTCCGGCCATTTAATGCTTTTTTTGTTTTATGCGTCGTTCATTTCTGGAAGGGATGACTGATGTACTTAATGAACTCTGGAGTTTACTGCGCTTGCGTAGTTTACTTCTCTTAGGATTATGTGCATCTTTATAATCCAACTGTTACCTATTTTCTTTTCACAGACATGGACCTAGCTGATGTTTTTGCTGTGTTCATCCGCTGACGTCATAACAGAAACTCGCGTTATTGGTATCACGAGCAGTCGCACCTATGGGGAACTTTTTACATTTGGCCGTTGTTAAATTTAGTTGATTTACTTCATAAATAGATGCCGTGGAGCAGTGGATAAACAACGCACTAGATAAACAGGACACTTTTCCTCGCTCTATTCTTCTCGCCCGCCGGGCTTGCAGGCTCCGCTATTTACTTTTCAGATTAATCTCTAAAACACAAAATCCTAAGCACTCGGAGAAACATTTGAATTGTGCCTGATTTTACGACAGAAACAAAGGTTCTATATTCAGTATGACAATTTGACATGGCTTGAGTTTCTTTTGCTTATTTCTTTTTTTCAAAATTGACTTCTCCGAATGTACAGTTTTGCCGAATATCAGCGCTGAACAACATTTAGGAGTAGATAAATGAACTCATTGGTTAACTTTTGATCTGGGATTAGCAATAATGGACTTTTGAACAACCGGGCCCTGGTATTTTCTCTCTTGCTAAATTTGCTGTTTCTGCGTTATTTGCGATTCTTGCTAGCAAAGATTTTGCCGTCGTAGGAAAATTTCATGCTAGCAAAAGTTTCCAACAATTATAGCAAAAGTGGAATATAACTAATTGCTTTTCTACCGACCAACATTTATCGCAAACTCGCAAGAGTAACAAATTTGGCCAGGAAAAGAAACACCAGGCCCGGCAAGCGACAAAGGCAAAGAAGGGCCATCAAAAAGGCACGGATTTATCAAAATTCGCAAAAGTAACATGGATTTTGTTTAGGACGGCGAAATCGTTGCTAAGAAGAATCTGAAATATCGCAGAAACAGCAAATTTAGCAAGAGAACAAAAGCCAGAGTGACAAAGTCAGAGGGGCCCAAACCGCAAAACCAGCTAACAATTGTTTCCTAACGCTTTTAATCCTGGACATATCTTTAAACATATTTTAAAATTCTGATATATGATCGCATTAGCTTCGATTTTCTCGACACTGGGAAGAACGCGGATACAATACTGTATACAAAAATTTGGTTTTATCAACGGAGTTGATAATGTAAATTGGCCACCGTACAGAGATTCTAAAAGCTGACGTTTCGAGCGTTAGCCCTTCGTCAGAGCGAATCGAGGGATTATGGGTTACGTGTAGTTTTTATAGTAGAGTAGGAGCTACGCTATTGATGGTAACATGGCAACGTGAAAAATAGGAATATATTAGTTAAATGAAAAGCGTTCGTTAATACCGTGAGGATTAAGGGTGCCGATTTGAAAGATGAATTTTTGTTCCAGATTCTTGCGGCTTTCCGTCGTACCTAGATGTAGGGAAAGGCCGCAGATAGCCATGTGTTTTTTGGAGTGGTTAGGCAGATTAAAATGGCGAGCGACTGGCTTGGATGCATCCTTGTCATTCTTCTCAACATCGCGAAGGTGTTCACGAAATCGGTCACCTAGTCGTCTACCTGTCTCACCAATGTATAATTTATTGCATAACGTGCAGGTTATGCAATAAATGACATTTGCGGAGGTACATGTGAAACGATCGGTGATCTTAACAGATCGCTTAGGTCCCGATATCTTGCTAGTGTTAACAATGAAAAGACAAGTTTTGCATCGTGAGAGCGCGCATTTGAAAGTGCCGGGTTGCTCGTTAGTTTTGAGCGCGCTTCTAACTAAAAAGTTGCCTACGTTTTTGTCGCGTTTGAGTGAAATAAGTGGAGGTTGCGAAAAGATTCTACTAGTCTCGGGATCATTTTGGAGTAATTTAAAATTACTAAGAATGATGCCGAGTTTGACTGCGTGATTATGAGGATGGAAAGTGAGGGTGAATGGAATTCTGTCATTCTTATCTTTTTGTGACGTTTGTAGTGATGACTGTCGATCAAATTGTTAGGCGCGATGATGGCCCGCTTTGACAATACTGTATTCCAGGGTAAGTTATTTAATTTGTACTAATGTGGGAGAAACACGTATTCTGCCTACACAACGACAATTGCTCGGCAAGCATGGCAATTCATTTTTAATTCTGCAGTCGTTAAACGTGGAAGTACGCTGTGCAACCACAGGTAGACAACACTGGGGATTCGAGGCCACATCATGACCACAAGGTACTTGATACGGCTATTGATCTCTTACATGTACTATAATTTCCAACGGTCAAATTCGGCTCGATTAAACTGATCAAGGGAAATCTTCCATAATCAATATGTACATATTGCAATCCGTTTTAATGACAGTCAGATAAATAAAATTCACTTAAGTACTTTTCATTTTCTATGTTGTCTCGAGTGTTTTGATGGGTTTTTGGGCCGGTTTATTTTCCAGCTCCACACATTCACATTTCGTATTTACGACAGTGTATTTGACTCCGTCATGTGGCCTCGAATCCGTATGTTTTGACATGCATGAAGACATGAGTGCTGGCGAATATGCGTCAGAAAATAGATCCCGCCCATTGACAAGGCATTTTGCTAAAAGACAAGCAGCGACAGTCTAACTTGATTGGCTGTTTGCCTGACGCCACATTCCCACGTCAACTTATTTTTCATCCCAAAAGTATCGATTTGGTCATTCCGGCTCACGCAGTGCACAGAGCAGTGTACCTCTCGATCTCTACGGTTGCTCTCTTCCAGATCAAGCAACAAGATGGCAAATGTTGGGCTCTATTTCCTGTTTATCGCGGTTGCGTTTGCTTCTTTTTCAGGAGCACAAAAACCCAGCGATCTCACTCTATCCGCTTGTCACTGTAGTCCAACGATAAAGGTGTCCGTGGAAGGTGACAAGTGCGACTTGTGCGAGGCAAATAAACAACTCCAACAAGACATCGACCACCTGAGGAAAGAACTTCAGATTGTGAAAAATCGAAGCAGTCAGATTCAGCCAGGTAAAACACAATTACTTCTGAATAGATTTAGCTTTTAGGCTCAGTTAATGTAGTATTTTACCATTAATCGAGAAGGTGATGAAATCGAGCCCCCCAAAGCGCTCTAGTTTTTTGTTCAGGCTTCTTGATGAAAAGACATTCGCATTGATTTTCTAGTTCGTATCTCACAACCCTTTTCGGGCAAATCACTACTACTCGCTGCCAGAAATGGGAACTCCCTGGCTCTTTTTGCTTAAGCGCACATTATATAATGAAAGGCAAATCTCGTTGGTTTTTTGTTCAACGCATTTCCGATCTATCAACTGAACTTGAACTCTATTGAAATACTAATTAATCAATATTCGACATAATCGTCCAATGAATAAAGTTTTCAGATTTACTACATGATCTGCAACGTAGAGAATTCATGGTCACATCCTGCGCTGACACGCCCAATTTTATTAGATTTATATTTTTAAGTTTTGGGCAGATGCAAAGCTTCTCTGCTCTGCATTAAATTTTCCGCATTGCAAATTAAGTTCTTAGACAGATATATACGTCAAATCGCCTTTATTTTTCTCGCGCTTGAAATTCAAGACTTCATCACACGCGAAGTTGCTCTGTTCACTTTAATTTTTTTCCGCAATGCAAACTGAAGTCTTGCTCATTTTTCTTCTGCTGGTAAATCTTTTTTTCTTTCTCCGCATTAGTGCTCAAGAAGTACGTTTTAGGATATACTCTGTGTGCCCTTGTAATAAATATGCCAGCCTCGATTCACCATGCAATCGCCCATTCAGTATTCGCATTTAAAATCCACCCCACTGTAATAAATCAAAGTGCCGACACAAGGATCTCTCAGAAAAAAGCTAACTTATCTTACCCAGATTTTCGGCTATAGCTCTGAGCCAAAAACGTTTTAAGGTCTGGAAATATTTTCCTTTTGTGTAATAGCATTTGTAGCTTGGAATGCAGCAACAAATAGATGAGCAAGACACGTTGAACTGCAATTAATCCTGTAACATGATCATTTAAATGAAATAGTAGTCATCATGTATCAATATGCGCGGTCAAAGAGAAAATCGGCCTCTTCAAAACACACGCTCAGCGGGCCGCAAAAGACTGACAGCGGGCTGCTAATGCATTATCAGCCCTACAGCTGATTGGTTCTTGCTTCAACTTTGTGATATGCCTATTATTTATAGACGATTTTACGCTTTTTTTTTGGTAATTTTAAATAAGTTCACTGGACTGAGTTGATTCTTTAATAGCTTGTTCAATCAACACCTACATGATGATTTGAAGTGACTTTGAATTCGTTATTCACTTAGCTTGTATTATTAAAACTCGCATTCTTGATATCATTTGGCCTTGTTTTCTCTCGTTACAGATATAAATAACTAATAATATAAAGTTTTTTGTGCAGTACAGTAGTTAGCAGTATTTTGCACAAGAGAAACGACTTAGTAAGATAACAGGGTGAGTGGGTGGCGTGGGGATGGATGAATCTATACAAGCTGCCGTACGATAATGCTTTCTGTTATGTGTCTCAACAGGTTTCCATACGAGGGAATTCGACCTTTATTTCACCAACGTTGGAATCAATGATTACGTTATCCATCATGGTCTGGAGGTAACCAGTGCTTTTACGATTTGCCTCCGAGTGCGTACCACTGAAAAGACATCCAATTATCTGTCAGTCGTGAGTTACAGCTTGTCAACGAACTACAATGAAATCGTGATGGGCAGGATGTCAGACATTCGGTTCTACGTCAACGAACAATCAGTGTAAGGGAAAAAGTCAAGATTATGTCAATATATCATAATCGAATTTTTATGGCAAGGCATTCGTGTAGATTTACGGTTTGCAGTCTCGGGTGGGTTTGATAAGTGTATCAGGTTTCTGACCAATCATGTCTGAGAGCTATTCAGGAGGCGAATATAAGCCCGAGCTAACATGTGCTCGCCCCCTTTTTAGTGCTCACCATCACAGAGTGATCATCGTTTGGCTCTCATCGCAATTTCACATTTCCCTTCACCTCCTCCACTGCTTGCCTGCCATTGTTTGTATACCTCTCTTTTCATATGCTTTGTGTTACCCTGTGATGTGGCGGTAGTCCTTTGAACTGTTTAAACTCCGTCGCCTAGCGGTGGCCAAATTTTTACTCCAACCAAGACTCAATCTCTGGTGTGTAAACGCTCTTTCGGAAACGAGTACGTCATCACGCGAAGCTCTTGGTCGCGTAACGCACTTAACGTTAATCGAATTAGTAATGCAATGTTATAAGAAATAGGTACGCATTGCGTACGTGTGGTAGGGCAGTAACTTACTCCATAACTGTCAACGGAGCTACGTTTTGTTTTCCAGAACGTAATATGTAGCTGTAATAGTACACGATATTGTTTTGGTATCGTAAATTATTATAGTGCCATCGTAGATTTCTTCGGAAAATAGCTTCCTGAGAAGACACGTAGTTACTAGTAAAATACTAAACCCAGAAAGATTGAAAATTGAGAAAGATTGGCTTCCATGAAGTTCAACTTCTTTTTCGCAACAAGTTTAAGCGTGTGCTCTGAGCGTCTGACAGTTTCCACGACAAAAGTTTACTGAAGTTAAGACTTCTCCGGTGGGGTTAGTGTCTGGATGGGAAACTTCAAAATATACGACTTTCTACCAGAAACATAGGACCGAAAATTCTATTTTAACGCTCAAAAATACGAACTAAGCAAGCTACAGAATTTGTTAGCCTGCCTTATGCAAAACAACTATTGACGCAAAAGTAAATAAATATTGATACACACTTTGTAGCAAGAGCGCAAGGACGTTTTTAGGAAGTGTCGATCGAGAAAAAAAAATTGTCACTAGCAACAAAATTTGAAAACAACATAAATATTTTGCCACGAATATAAAAGTTGCCATCAGGAAAAACGTTTTGGGAAATTTTTGCCACTTTCGATTTTTCTATTGTACTTTTGGCAGCACAATTAAATCGCAAAATCGAAAGTGACATTGATTTCACCGGCCGCCTGTGATCAAATTACCTTTCGTGTTACTATCCACTGGATTCAACTGTGACAAAATGACGGCAAGACATCGGATTGTTGTTTCGTTGGTTTGCTTTTTCTGTTCTTTCAAGTGTTGTAAAGCCACGATGCGAGAAGAAATGTGTGAATTCAACACAAAGATCACTATCGTCCAACTCTTGCAGTTGACTATTGTCTCTGCAAAGTCAAAAATTCACTCTCCTAGATCAGGTTATTAATCACCAGGTAATTCCATTGTTTGAAATAGAAGCTGCTGTATTATTCATCCGCGTCACCGCGCCGCTTTTGGGGCCATTTGTTGAAATTCAACCACGCTTCCAACGGACCCGTAAAAAACACTGTAAGTTGCAATTTTCGCCGACACTAAAGTTTGTTGGCCACCGAACAAAGTTCAAAGGAAGCCCTCGACTTAAACTTGTTCCCGGGGTTTCTCTTCTCTGCCTCAAATTAACGACAATGCAGGCAGAAAAGAGAGACCGTGGGAAGAGGTAACTGATATAAAAACCCACGCATTTTTCCCTCGAAAGGAAACCACAGGGTCAATCCGGGAAACAGAACTGACAGTATTTTATTCCACGCTTTTATGGCAAAATTTCTGTCTCTGGCCGCTTTCACAGGCAATTTAGCAAAACTAAGGTGCGATATTTTACTGTTTCGTTTATTCTGAATGAAGAGCTCATAATTTCTATTACCGGACAAAATTTTTGCGCACAGCTCCGTGGGAATTTCAACACAAACAATCTTATCGATCACAATGATAAAGATGAAAATAGTTTTCTACAGACAGCCCCGATGACATTGTGTGTAGTGCGCTTATAAAGTGTACTACCACAAATTACAAGCACAATTGAGAGGCTTGAATGTTTGATGACATTTAGT
This sequence comes from Montipora foliosa, assembly GCF_036669935.1. NCBI lineage: Eukaryota > Metazoa > Cnidaria > Anthozoa > Scleractinia > Acroporidae > Montipora > Montipora foliosa. The sequence goes on along the minus strand of NC_090870.1, from coordinate 26,329,580 downwards.
GTCATTCACCTGTAAACTTGGAAACTTGCTGTTATTTGCACTCGTGTTACAAATTGATTTATGAGAAGTCCACTCTATTTTAGGCATTAAGAACTGAGTATTTTTTTCATGTATATTGTTAAGCATATAAACCGTGTTTTGGCATTGTTCGTTTGTCAACATCTGCGTAAGAAAAGTACAGATTTCTATCGGAGAAGGTCACTGGCAGGCTTACTTCCATTTATTGGCCATAATTTTAAAATGCATGTATGTGCCTGACTGATGGTTCTGATTAACTGACGAAGGTCGTCAATGCGAAACCAACACTGAAGCAAAAGTAGATTCCTTTCAACACTGAAAACTGAAAACTGTTTGACAAGTGAAAATGAATGACATTAATTTACCTTTTTGCAGAGATACCGGTGTATCTGTTGATGACGGTAACTGGCATCACGTTTGTATCACTTGGGAGAGCACGAATGGCTCTTGGAAAGTTTACAAAGATGGCAGCGTGCAAGCCCAAGGGTCTCAGTTGAAGACTGGTTATAAAATAAAGACCAACGGAATCCTCACTGTCGGGCAAGAGCAAGATTCGTTTGGTGGCGGCTTTGACTCAACTCAAAGTTACCTCGGAGAGCTGACGGGCCTCAATATCTGGAACCGAGTTCTCTCTTTAAGCGAGATCCTGAAAATCTCGAAATCGTGCCATGTGGGGCAGGGTAGCGTCAAGAAATGGTCTGATTTTAAAGTAGGAATAAGAGGCAATGTAAGGGTTATCTCCCCATCGGCTTGTGAAGTGTAAAATTCACCTTTAGTTGTCTGGCATTGCTGCATGAAAGCATCATGAATCATTCTTTTCAATAAATGTTTTGCCGTGTGTTATCACTGTTTCATTATTGGCTTTGTTTAAAGTACATTTACCGAAGGAGGGTAAACATTGGTGTCTGAGATGTTAATCACATCCGGTCGATTAAATGTAGGATTTTTCGAAACAATTACATTCTGTATTATTACAGCCTTTTTTAATCGTCCGGCCAGCACTGCAACTTTCAATTAACTATCCACACTTGATGTATAAACATTTAATAGCACATTCTAGAGTATGAGGGGTCTCCCAAGGAGGTCGAATATCCTTGGGATTGCGTTTAAGAAAAACTCTCAAATTCTTAAAATATCAGCGGAAATTTGCTACCTTTGAAATTAGATCCTTAATTTTTAGAGTTTCAAGTCTTGTGAACAAGGACTGTAAACCGTAGCCCCTGTTTCACAATCCTTAACTTTCAACACCTGTTTGGTGTAAGAAGATAGAATTTGTTAGCGAAGAGGAAGACAAGGTGTTCCGGTTTTGTGAAATGTGGTCGGCCAGGCTAACTTTTTGTAGCGTGTAAGACTATTAAGCGAATGCAACTACAATAACAAAATCCCTTTAGAACGGTCGGGGGATTTGCCAGGAGCTAAAACATCTCACTGAGATACATAGCCTCCGGATCCCACGCAGCCTTCCACGATCTTAGGGCTTCGTCACGCGTTCATCCCCCACCAGGGAGCTTACGCAACGACGACGAAGACGGGTACGAATACGTCAAAAAACAATAGCTATGATAAGCAAAAACAAAAGCTCTGCACACCCTGCGCGTGTGTTTTCCATTTTGATGTTTTTAGACAACATTCACGTAGCCGTGGTCATCGTCCTTGCATAAGGTCTCTATTAACCTCTGCTGAAACGAAATACCACTTCCGGTCATAAATTACGGACCAATCAGAGGCCGTTTTCAAGTTTTCGGTAAACTCGTGTTTTGTATCATGGCATTCTTTCACAGCATGTGATTGTATTGGCTGTTTCGCAATGCTACAGTCGTCCTTTCGCCTCACGTCTTAGTCTCCTCTTGCAGATAATTGCAGTCGTATGTGGAAGAATGTTCGCGCACTATGAGTTCGTTATTGGTGACTTTGTCTTGCCAGATGATTCCCAGAATTTTACGCAGACAGCGCAGGTGGAACACATTAAGTCGTTTCTCAATTCTCCTGTTCCGAGCCATAAAGGAAGGAATCTCAGTATGCATGCTACGTACATTCTGATCTTGGTCTTCATTGTGAGCATTTTGTTGTTCCATGCTCTCTTCCTAAGTCTACCAAAAGATGCTGTAGCTATGGGAAATTAACTCTCGCGTCAATTAGCCTATTGGAAATCAATGAGACTTCAATTTACGCGATGCGCGAAGGGAAACTTGCTTGCCAACAAAGGAAAATAACTCGAAAAAGGGGATAAATTTTCAAATTTTGGGAAATTAACGCGTCTGCTACACCAAAAAAAACACTTGTTGGGAACTGGAACAAATTACAAAGAATGATCGCGCAATATTGGCCCTAATCGTATGGGTTGGAGCTATAAGTTAATAACTCAGACGTCTCGATCTGCGATGGAATGAGTTCCATTAATTTACGATATAGGGGGTTTTGCACCAATCTCTAGAGACACAGATAACAATGATGTAATGTTCAATTGCTGGTAGACGAGCAAAAAGAGCTAATAAGAGATCATTTGTTTTCTGGCGGCGATGACTTAGTATAGGTAATCGCATGGGGCCGAGTAAAATTAAGGATTAATATCACGCGTGTTTTCAGAAGTTGCTGAAATTGCCCGAGTCGCACAGCGACGAGGGCAATTTCAGCAACTTCTGAAAACAAAAGTGATATTAATCCTTAATTTTACGAGGACCCATTGCGATTACTTGTTAATAACAAAGAGGGCAAAATTTTCTTAACACTGTTGAGGCACCTCGAAAAACAGACAGCTAAGCGGAAACACTCGTTCGTTCGGCAGCAAAACAACTGACAAACAGACAAGCAAGTCAACTTGTTCTTTGCGTCCAAAGCGAGTATAGATGATTGTTATTTACATCCACTCGAGAGGAAAATACGAGTTTCATTCGTGAACAACTGTAACAACGATTAAACCAAATGTTAAGCTTCAATTTATTTTATTCACCTGTGCTGTAGAGGTTTTTACCACTTGCAAATACGCATCCGTAAACATAGCAAACAGTTTGTCCAAAGAAATCCACCAAATTTGAGGTACTCGTTCCTCCTGTCAATGGCAAATTGTTCTGTGACCTTTTTTGTTGAGGTGCAAGATGTCGTGGTAAACTGAAAGCCCTTGACGAAAGGAATCATTTTGTTTTTCAACCACACAATCCCGCTACGCCGGGCGCCATGTAAGCCGATCCAAGTTTTAAGTTTTTCTCGAAAAAAACCTTTTGCCCTTCTTCTTGTCACTCGAAAATTCAAATTTCAGATCATCTTTTAAAGCCAATTCTTAATCTTTATGCCTTTTCGGCGAATGCAGCGCGAATTAAAAGACAAACTTCGATGAGACGAAGTTGTTTTGCTCAAACAGAAGAAACCATCTGAATGTGGAAGACGTACGTTCAGCCAATCAGGAGCGAGAATTTTTGGCGCTCGACCAATCGTGAGCGAGTAATTTTGCCCTCTTCTCAAGCAAAATTAAGAAAAAATACCCTCTTCATTGACTGATCAGCATTCAGTAATTTTGCCCTCTTTGTTATTAACGTGAAAACCACCTCTTATTGCCTATTTTTAGAACGGCTCCTGATAGATTTTTGCGAGAACGAAACGTAGCTGCATTGCGTTACACGCACGATTTTGCATTTAGCGCGAGGAATCCCCCGTGCGGCTTCTTGGTTGCGGACCAATCAGGATAGTTCATGGTCATTAAAACCAATCTAATTGGCCATTCTTTGGCGGGACCTGTATTCTAAATGTAGACGAGATGCTTCCGTGAAGCATACACTGGGTTGCCTGTGGTACGTGCTACAGAAAATCAGAAGGCACTGAATTGTGTGGTATTGAAATACAGCATTCCAGTCTCTGAAGAATAACAAATAAAAGAGAAGCGAGAAACATTGGCTTCTGGGCTGACATGTTGATAATTTTCAAGTTCCCTCACAACTTCTTTTCACCACAAGTGTGCCCTCTGAGGATCTGACAGCTTTGTAATGATAAACTTCACTGAAGTCAAGCCCTGTTTCGCAGGGTTAGTGTTAGGATAGGAGACCAAAACAATAAACCCCTCATAAAAAACAGAAACATCTGACCGAAAATACTATTAACGCTAACAAATGCGAACTCAGCAAGGTACAGATTCTGTTAGCTTGCTATATGTAAAACAAATATTGATGAAAAAGCAAATAACTATTGATACACAGTTTTCAGAAAGAGCAGAAGGAAGTTTCCCGGACGGTCGATCGAGAATAAAATATTTACGACATGAAAACAACATTAATTTTGAACCGTGAATATAGAATATAAAAAGTTACGATCAGCGACAAACATTTTGGGAGATTTTTGCTACGTTCAAGTAAATTGCAAAATCAAAAGTGACATGACCGGAATTCAGCGGGCGCCGTGATTAAGTTACCGCGGCATGCTTACTCGCCAAACAGTGAAGCATCTGTGTCAAATGATGGCAAGATACCGCGTTTTTGTAAGTTTCTTTTTCTGTCAAGTGTTATAAAGTTTGACAATGAAATGAGCGAAGTCAAAACAAAGATCACAATCGCCCAACTCTTATTTATGCAAAGTCAAAATTTACTTTCCAAGACGCGTACGACGTTATTTATCACCAGGTAATTCCATCATTTTGGAAATAGCAGCTACTTTATTATTCATCTGCGTCACAAGTTTTCACTGATTTTGGGGCTCATTTTGTTGAAACTCAAGCACGCTTCCAACAGGCCTGTGAAACCTTCCTGCTTACAGAGCAATACTAAAAAACTTCTCCCATATCACATTTCAACCTTAAGCTCGAAAATTCAATACACAACATGATATTATAATTCACAAAGGCAGAAAATACCACAGAATCCTTTTCCAGCGAAAATTTTATTGAAGCAAACAACATATTTGCTCTTAGAGGCGAAAACCTCTTCCTATTTCATTGCGTGGGTGAAGACAAGAAACTCAATTGTGTCAAATTACCATGTACTTCAGGTAAATACTGCTCACTTTGATTTCGTCTCGACGGGCGATAGATTGTTGTCGAAGTCCAGTACTCGTCGCTTTTGAGATTCATGCCTAGTTTATTCAACTGACTTTCCATTATTGAGCTCCATAAGGGTATATTTTGTTTAAGGATCCACTAAAACGCCATTCGCGTTGCATGACTTTCGACTCCATTGCAGGCTAAGTTAATGATTCTACTGTGTCCACCAGAGAAATCTACGCAGTTCCACTACCCTCTCGATCCTAAGAAAATACGCGCAGAAGGCTCCATACACAAAGACACCACTTACCAGGGGAGTGACAGGCAAGACTTTTACCGACACGGAAAAAAAAAAAAGAAAAAAAAGAAAACAAACAAACTAAACGCAGACCTCGACTGGGTTTGCCCATAGGCAACCCAGTAATAACAGGGAGTTCAAGAAACGACGA
>NC_090870.1:26301650-26319150 GCF_036669935.1 Montipora foliosa | reverse complement strand
TGTGCGAGGCAAATAAACAACTCCAACAAGACATCGACCACCTGAGGAAAGAACTTCAGACTGTGAAAAATCGAAGCAGTCAGATTCAGCCAGGTAAAACACAATTACTTATGAATAGATTTAGCTCAGTTAATGTAGCATTTTACCGTTAATCGAGAAGGTGATGAAATCGAGCCCCCCAAAGGCCTCGAGTTTTTTGTTCAGGCTTCTTGATGAAGACATTCGCATTGATTTTCTAGTTAGGTGCAAGGATCGCTCAATAATCGCTCCATCAGTTTATCTCCTATTCAAGAAGCCTTTTCAATATGCCAAGTGGTATATTGACCGTATATCACGGACCCTTTAGCCATTTCTTTCAAACATGTAAATTGAAGAATTGTCGGGAAGCATTCCCTTAATTTGCTAGAAATCCACGACAATTCAGTTAGTACTGTAAACGTTTTGACAATTCCGCCACACTGTTCGTATATCACAACCCTTTTCGGGCAAATCACTACTACTCGCTGCCACAAATGGGAACTCCCTGGCTCTTTTTGCATTATATAATGAAAGGCAAATCTCGTTGGTTTTTTGTTCAAAGCATTTCCGATCTATCAACCGAACTTGAAGTCTATTGAAATACTAATTAATCAATATTCGACATAATCGTCCGATGAATAAAGTTTTCGGATTTACTACATGATCTGCAACGTAGAGAATTCATGGTCACATCCTGCGCTGACACGCCCGATTTTATGCAGATGCAAAGCTTCTCTGCTCTGCATTGATTTTTCCGCATTGCAAATTAAGTTCTTAGGCAGATACAATGTATATACGTCAAATCGCCTATTTTTCGCGCACTTGAAATTCAAGACAGTTGCTCTGTTTACTTGAATGTTTTTTCCGCAATGGAAACTGAAGTCTTGCTCATTTTTCTTCTGCTGGTAAATCTTTTTTTTTTCTCCTCATTAGTGCTCAAGAAGTAAGTTTTACGATATACTCTGTGTGCCCTTGTAATAAATATGCCAGCTTCAATTCACCATGCAATCGCCCATTCAGTATTCGCATTTAAAATCCATCTCACTGTTATAAATCAAAGTGCCGACATAAGGACCTCTCAGAAAAAAGCTAACTTATCTTACCCAGATTTTCGGCTATAGCTCTGAGCCAAAAACGTTTTAAGGTCAGGAAATATTTTCTTTTTGTGTAATAGCATTTGTAGCTTGGAATGCAGCAACAAATAGATGAGCAAGACACATTGATGTGTAATTAATCCTGTAACATGATCACCATGCAATCGCATTTTTAGAATAAAAATTTCTCTCGTTACAGATATAAATAACTAATAATATAAAGTTTTTGTGCAGTACAGTAGTTAGCAGTATTTTGCACATTAGAAACGACTTAGTAAGATAACAGGGTGAGTAGGTGTCGTGGGGATGGATGAATTTATACAAGCTGTACGAAAAAGCTTTCTGTTATGTGTCTCAACAGGTTTCCCTACGAGGGAATTCGACCTTTATTTCACCAACGTTGGAATCAATGATTACGTTATCCATCATGGTCTGGAGGTAACCAGTGCTTTTACGATTTGCCTCCGAGTGCGTACCACTGAAAAGACATCCAATTATCTGTCAGTCGTGAGTTACAGCTTGTCAACGAACTACAATGAAATCGTGATGGGCAGGATGTCAGACATTCGGTTCTACGTCAACGAACAATCAGTGTAAGTGAAAAAGTCAAGATTATATCAATATATCATGATCGAACTTTTATGGCAAGGCATTCGTTTAGATTTACGGTTTGCAGTCTCGGGTGGGTTTGATAAGTGTATCAGGTTTCTGACCAATCATGTCTGAGAGCTATTCAGGAGGCGAATATAAGCCCGAGCTAACATGTGCTCGCTCCCTTTTTAGTGCTCACCATCACAGAGTGATCATCGTTTGGCTCTCATCGCAATTTCACATTTCCCTTCACCTCCTCCACCGCCTGCCTGCCATTGTTTGTATACCTCTCTTTTTATATGCTTTGTGTTACCCTGTGATGTGGCGGTAGTCCTTTGAACTGAGTAAACTCCGTCGCCTAGCGGTGGTCAAACTTTTACTCCAACCAAGACTCAATCTCTGGTGTGTAAACTCTCTTTCGGAAACGAGTACGTCATCACGCGAAGCTCTTGGTCGCGTAACGCACTTAACGTTTATCGAATTAGTAATGCATTGTTATAAGAAATAGGTACGCATTGCGTACGTGTGGTAGAGCAGTAACTTACTCCATAACTGTCAACGGAGCTACGTTTTGTTTTCCAGAACGTAATATGTAGCTGTAATAGTACACGATATTGTGCCATCGTAGGTTTCTTCGGAAAATAGCTTCCTCAGAAGACACGTAGTTACTAGTAAAATGCTAAACCCAGAAAGAAACTTGAGAAACATTGGCTTCCAGGCTGACATGAAGTTCAACTTCTTTTTCGTGACAAGTTTAAGCGTGTGCTCTGAGCGTCTGACAGTTTCCACGACAAAAGTTCACTGAAGTTAACCCTTATCCGGCGGGGTTAGTGTCTGGATGGGAAACTTCAAAATATACGACTTGCTACCAGAAACATAGGACCGAAAATTCTATTTTAACGCTCAAAAATACGAACTAAGCAAGCTACAGAATTTGTTAGCCTGCCTTATGCAAAACAACTATTGACGCAAAAGTAAATAAATATTGATACACACTTTGTAGCAAGAGCGCAAGGACGTTTTTAGGAAGTGTCGATCGAGAAAAAAAAATTGTCACCAGCAACAAAATTTGAAAACAACATAAATATTTTGCCACGAATATAAAAGTTGCCATCAGCGAAAAACGTTTTGGGAAATTTTTGCTACTTTCTATTTTTCTATTGTACTTTTGGCTACACAATTAAATCGCAAAATCGAAAGTGACATCGATTTCACCGGCCGCCTGTGATCAAATTACCTTGCGTGTTACTATCCACTGGATTCAACTGTGACAAAATGACGGCAAGACATCGGATTGTTGTTTCGTTGGTTTGCTTTTTTTGTTCTTTCAAGTGTTGTAAAGCCACGATGCGAGAAGAAATGTGTGAATTCAACAAAAAGATCACTATCGTCCAACTCTTGCAGTTGACTATTGTCTCTGCAAAGTCAAAAATTCACTCTCCTAGATCAGGTTATTAATCACCAGGTAATTCCATTGTTTGAAATAGAACCTGCTGTATTATTCATCCGCGTCACAAATTTTTGCCGCTTTTGGGGCCATTTGTTGAAATTCAAGCACGCTTCCAACGGACCCGTAAAAACCCTGTAAGCTGCAATTTTCGCCGACACCAAAGTTTGTTGGCCACCGAACAAAGTTCAAAGGAAGCCCTCGACTTAAACTTGTTCCCAGGGTTTCTCTTCTCTGCCTCAAATTAACGACAATGCAGGCAGAAAAGAGAGACCGTGGGAAGAGGTAACTGATATAAAAACCCACGCATTTTTCCCTCGAAAGGAAACCACAGGGTCAATCCGGGAAACAGAACTGACAGTATTTTATTCCACGCTTTTATGGCAAAATTTCTGTCTCTGGCCGCTTTCACAGGCAATTTGTGAAAACTAAGGTGCGATATTTTACTGTTTCGTTTATTCTGAATGAAGAGCTCATAATTTCTATTGCGCACAGCTCCGTGGGAATTTCAAAACAAACAATCTTATCGATCACAATGATAACGATGAAAATTGTTTTCTACAGACAGCCCCGATGACATTGTGTGTAACTAGTGCGCTTATAAGTGTACTACCACAAATTACAAGCACATTTGAGAGGCTTGACTGTTTGATGACATTTAATGCCATTCACCTGTAAACTTGGAAACTTGCTGTTATTTGCACTCGTGTTACAAATTGATTTATGAGAACTCCACTCTATTTTAGGCATTAAGAACTGAGTATTTTTTTCATGTATATTGTTAAGCATGTAAACCGTGTTTTGGCATTGTTCGTTTGTCAACATCTGCGTAAGAAAAGTACATATTTCTATCGGAGAAGGTCACTGGCAGGCTTACTTCCATTTATTGGCTATAATTTTAAAATGCAATTATGTGCCTGACTGATGGTTCTGATTAACTGACAAAGGTCGTCAATGCAAAACCAACACTGCAGCAAAAGTAGATTCCTTTCAACACTGAAAACTGAAAACTGTTTGACAAATGAAAATGAATGACATTAATTTATCTTTTTCGCAGAGATACCGGTGTATCTGTTGATGACGGTAACTGGCATCACGTTTGTATCACATGGGAGAGCACGAATGGCTCTTGGAAAGTTTACAAAGATGGCAACGAGCAAGCCCAAGGGTCTCAGTTGAAGACTGGTTATAAAATAAAGACCAACGGAATCCTCACTGTCGGGCAAGAGCAAGATTCGTTTGGAGGCGACTTTGACCCAACTCAAAGTTACCTCGGAGAGCTGACGGGCCTCAATATCTGGAACCGAGTTCTCTCTTTAAGGGAGATCTTGAAAATCTCGAAATCGTGCCATGTGGGGCAGGGTAACGTGAAGAAATGGTCTGATTTTAAAGTAGGAATCAGAGGCAATGTAAGGGTTATCTCCCCATCGGCTTGCAAAGTGTAAAATTCAGCTTTCGTTGTCTGGCATTGCTTCATGAAAGCATCATGAATCATTCTTTTCAATAAATGTTTTGCCTTGTGTTATCGCTGTTTCATTATTGGCTTTGTTCAAAGTAGATTTAACGAAGGAGGGTGAACATTGGTGTCTGAGATTTTAATCACATCTGGTCGATTAAACGTTGGAACTTTTGAAACAATTACAGCCTTTTTTAATCGTCCGGCCAGTACTGCAACTTTCAATAAAATACCCACACTTGATGTATGAACATTTAATAGCACTTTCTATAGTATGAGGGGCCTCCCAAGGAGGTCAAATATCCTTCGGATTGCGTTAAGAAAAACTCTCAAATTCTTGAAATATCCGCGGAAATGTGCTGCCTTTGAAATTATATACTCAATTTTTAGAGTTTCAAGTCTTGCGAACAAGGACTGTTAAGCATAGCCTCTGTCTCACGATCTTTAACTGTTAACACCTGTTTGGTTTAAGAACATACAATTTGTTTGCGAAGAGGAGGACAAGGTGTTCCGGTTTTGTGAAATGTGGTCGGCCAGGCTAAATTAGCGTGTAGGACTTTCGAGCGAATGCGACTACAACAAACAAAATTCCGTTAAAACGGTCAGGTGATTTGCCGGGAGCTAAAAAAGTCTCACTGAGATACATAGCCTGCGGATCCCACGCAGCCTCCCACGCTCTTAGGGCTTCGTCACAAGTTCCTCCCCCACCAGGGAGCTTACGCAACGACGACGACGACGAATACGAATACGCCAAAAAGCACTACCTATGATAAGCAAAATCAAAATCTCTGCACGCCCTGCCCTGCGGAAAGTAACGCGAAAAAGGGGGTACATTTTCAAATTGAGGAAAATTAACGCGTCTGCTACACCCAAAATATTTGTTGGGAACTGGAACAAATTACAAACGTACAGTGATCGCGCAATATTGTCCTTAATCGAATGGGTTGGAGCTAGAAGTTACTAACCCGGAAGTCTCGATCTGCGATGGAATGAGGTACATTAGTTTACGATATAGGGGGTTTGCAAACCAATCTCTAGCGACACAGATAACAATGATGTAATGTACAATTGCTGGTGGACGAACAAAAACAGCTAATGAGAGATCTTTTGTTTGATGGCGGCCATGACTTAACTTGAAAACCATCTCAGTATGGCTACTACTAGATTGTTGTGGTAGCAAAACGTAGCTTCATTGCGTTCCACGCGCGATTTTGCATTTAGCGCGAGGAATCTCCCGTGCGGCTTCTTGGTTGCGGACCAATCAGGAGAGTTCATGGTCAACAGGACCAATCTGATTGGCCATTATTTGGCGGGACCTGTCCTGTATTCCAAATTTAGATAATAGGGAGTTCAAGAAACGACGACGGGCTATGCTACGGCAACAACAACACCAAAAAGCAGTAGTACTATAAGCTAAAAAGAGGGAAAAATCCTGCTGCACGTGCTGTACGCATTATTGCACATTTTTCTCCCGTACTCGTCAAAGCAACAACTTGAAATGACCAATTTTACGGTTTTGACGACAACGTGGACAAACTAAAATGAATCTTTCTTTCTCTCTCTTTACTTCAAATCCGTACGTACCAATTCGGTTGATGTAGGATAGTTTGCCCATATTGCAGAACATAAGCAATAATGCGATCGTCGTGAAATACTAATAACGTAAACTGATGGGCAAAGTCCAAATGGGAGAGATTGACCCTTCTGCATGGAAAGCCATAATTCATTCTTATGTAACCTTACTTTTTTTTCGTCTTGACGTTTTGGAGTTTTGTCACGGTGTACTGTGCCAACATTATTATTTAGTGTGGTTTTGTCCTTATGGGGTGAGGTTTTGTCATTATGTGACAACGTTTGATGGTTACTTGTTGTGTTTCCATCACTCAGATGTGTTTTGGTCTACTTTTGACGTGCTGTGTATAATTACAACCCCACCACATAAAATGCAAAAGAAGACTCCAACACATCATGATGGAAACACAACACTAACGATCCAACCTCGTCACATAAAGACCAAAGGAATAAAGATTACATAAAAAGGTTATGACTTTCCATACTTCTGGGTTATGGAGTTTTGGTTAAAGCTAATTTACAAGACCTTAATGCGATAACCGCATAGACCCGCCCTAATTTCTCATGGAGAGGAATAAACCATTTCACTTCCGGTCATGGATCATTTCCTACATGTGATATTCTCCTGCGGAGTAATCGGGCTCAGCCAATCATATGTAATTAAGCTGTCACTGCACACCACTGAATATTCTGACCCTAATAATTTCATGCTTGGTGCGGGGAGCACACATTTTGTTGTTTGCGATTTCGACTTAAGAAGTTACTGTAAAATCCCCCAACCACCCTCCCTTCCTGCTGTTTTATATCTCTCCGGTTCACAGTTCTCCCTTTCGTCGTGTTAATGTTTCTTGCCCGGGGGGGGGGGGGGGGGGGACTCCCATATGAAACAGACGGGGATGCTCGTCGGAAATTTTGAATTTAACCCCTAAAGGAGACCAATCTAGGCGTGGCTTAAGCAAATTTTGACCCCTAAAAGAGACCGTTTAAAAACACAAAAATACGACACGCAATGAGTTTTAATGATAAAAAGGCATAATCATCGAATGCCTTTATCTAAAAAGAAAATTTATAAGGAAATTTGACTTCTGTTTCTCTTCGCGTAATTCTGTGTTACTTTGCGGAACCCTAAACGAGACCTTGGTGGCATAAAATATTGGCGCTTTGCCCGGAACACCCTAAGCGAGACCAAAATCCAAAATTTACACCCCTAAGCGAGACGACGAGCATCCCCGTCTGTTTCATATGGGAGTCCCCCCCCCCCCCCCCCCCCCCCCCCCCCCCGGGGTTTCTTGTTGAATATTTGTCAGGCTTTTAAGTAACGCAAGACTCTGTATTATGTCTCTGAGTGACTTTTGTACACCGAAGAACATTTGTTCACATATCCTACCAGTCTTGCAGTATTTGTATGCTCGGGAATCTAATTTATTTTATTCTGATAGTTTTTATAGCCACACCTTCAGTCTACTTGTACCGAGGTTTTTGAAGTTTAATAAACAAATGTCTTTGGGATTGAAGTGCTTCCATACAGGTCACCCCTCCAGTTGCCCCTTTCGCCCATATACTCCTATTAAAGATTCTTTGACTTGGGCAATTGAAGTTTCAATAAGAATAAAAAAACAAACAGTGGTTACAAACATTTGCTTGAACTGCATAAAGAAATACGCTAATAATAGAGCCTTAAACGAAAACGTTGGTAGTGAGAAACTTTCTCTCTATTATAAGCGTATTTCTTGTCGTTTAAATTCAAATTCGTTAGTTCCCAAACCATTTCAACGGTATATTTGAATTTAAATTTATCTGTACATGTAATTGAATAATTATCACTTCTCATGATGTATGTTGTAACATCAGGAGCCCGTCATGGGTTCCTGACCCGGTATCCGTTAAGTCCGATCAAATTCTTATCTTTAGGGCTATGTCAAAAATTTTATTTATTCATAAATATATGCAATACGACACCAGAGCCACATATGGCAGAGTCACGCCAACGCAATTGCGTAAATGAAATCGATTTCCAAAGAGAAATAGAGGAATTGAAAGGCCACCTAAAGATGAAAGACTCACCAAAAAAATGTTAATTAGAAGATGATTTTTACAACAAGGCCAAACATTTCTTGAAAGAAAAAACAGAGAAGCTTCTCCGCCCAGGAAACAATTAAGGATCAGCGTAAGCCGAAACAATTAACAAAATGGAACAACAGATGATAACTCGAAGGAAATGAGTTTACAGCAACGGCAAACTCTTCACAGGAAACAACAAGAAAGTAGTTTTGAACTGTGTGTCGAGCACACAGTCGAATTTCTCACAGAGGACAGCAAATTATGGAAAAGTGGCCTCAAAAACTTTATGGAGAAATCAGCCGGAAAGTTGTCAACACATCCAGTTCCTCTCTTTGACAGAGATCGACTTGATAGTAAAATGTCACCCTTATACCCCAACATACTTTTAGCAAAAATAACTGAGATCGAAAACCATTATGCTCGAGTAGAGACCAAGTTTGGAAAAGTCCAATGACTTATTTCTCCTACAACATTAAACCCGTGCATTGCTACTAATCTTACTTTCGATTATTTCAAAGAAATTTCCTTTACATTTAGCTTGTAAATAGGCCGTTTTGAAAAATGAGTAATTTCCTTATAAGATTAACTGTAATAACTTTGTTACTTTTAATGGTAATGTATACGTAGTTACTTTCCAGTTGTATACTGCTCTGTTTAATTGAAAATCTGAGAGACAAATGTTTATGAATCTTGTATTATATAAGTTATATTGCCAAAGAAACGATTAAAGAATATCACTGTTTTTTCATTTTGAATAGTAGCCCTACTTGTGAAGGACAGAAAAGGTTTGGCTCTGACGAAGGGCTAACCTTACGTGAAAGCTAACGATTCAAAATTAGTCTGCGGTCTGCAAGTGTCGGACACTGCATTCCAGATAAGGGATTGGCACGTATTGTAGTGATAGGAGTATACACGTATTTGCAGCGTTTAGTTTAAAGCAACCCTTGTCTTGGTTTTTGGGTTAAGTCCTTGGCCCTAATCACTAAGCTGAGCATTTAACCCTAATCACTAAAAATTATTGACATGCAATAAATATTTATTATTGTCTTTGATAGCATCAGAGACAACAATCCATCATAATAATCTTAAAAACATTTCTCTACTTTATTTTATACATACTCCATACAATTAATTTACAAATATGTTAAAATGGACAGTGTTCCAAAAAAAAATTAAACTAGTTTAAGAAATTTAAACAGGTCCGAAAAAAAATGAACTTTTCAAACCAAAAACTAAATTAAACCTCCTTTGGTCGTAAGCTTGTTTTCCACTCTAAAAATTACCTCCAGAAACTATTTTTGTGCGTAGAATAGCTTATAGAATGATGTTCTTGTCTTCGGAGAGGACTTTTTGATTTGGAGAAGTATGTGACACATTTGTCATCGCGTATTAACTTGTTTGCTTCTGCCCCTTTTTAGTGAAAGACAAGAACCGACAGTCTAACTTGATTGGCTGTTTGCCTGACGCCACATCCCCACTTCGACTTATTTTTGATCCCAAGAAGTATTGATTTGGTCATTCTTACTTAAATTAAGCCGTGCGTCAAGCAGTGTACCTCTCTACGGTTGCTCTCTTGATCAAGCAACAAGATGGCAAATGTTGGGCTCTATTTCCTGTTTATCGCAGTTATGTTTGCTTTTTTTTCAGAAGCACACAAATCCAGCGAACTTACTCCATCCACTTGTCACTGTAGTCCAATGATAAACGTAGCCGTGGAAGGTGACAAGTGCGACTTGTGCAAGGCAAACAAACAACTCCAACAAGACATCGACCACCTGAGGAAAGAAATTGAGACCGTGAAAAATAGAAGCAGTCAAATTCAGCCAGGTAAATTGCAATTACTTCTCTATAGGTTTGTCTTTTACGATCAGTTAGTCAGGTGATAGAATCGAACCCCCACAGCGTTCGAGTTTTTGTTCAGGCTTCTTGATGAAATGACATTCGCATTGATTTTCTAGCTCAGGTGCAAGGATCGCTCCATCATTTCCTCTTCTATTCAAAAAGCCTTTTTACCCTGCCCATATCGAGAAATCCTCATCAAGCCATTTTTCATAATTTTGGAGAAGATCACCCGGGGGAACTGATCAACATAGAGATTTCACATTCTGCGATTGCACGCCTGACCTTATCAGATTTATTTTCCATCGATTGAAACTTGAGTCTTGCGCACGTAGCCACATACAAAGTTTTTCTGCTCTCCTTTAATTTTTCCGCAATGGAAATTGAAGTCTTAGGCAGATCTAAAGGTCAGGTCACATTTATTTCAGTCTTCGTCGCACGCGTAGTTGCTCTGCTTTCTTTCAATTTTCCGCAGTGGAAATTAGTCTCGGGAAGGTGGTAAAGATTTTTTCTTCTGTTGGTAAATCAATTTTTTTTCGTGGATACCCAACGAGCAAATTAATCGTAAAATTAAGCTAAAGGCCTTTTAGAGACATTGCTAGCTCCTCTTAGCGAAACATGTCGAACATTAACTTCTAAGAACTTCCTAGGGAACCATTTGCTCATCCGAGACTGCTATAGGTGCTCCTTTTAAGTGCGAGGAATTGAGGGACTACTTTCCCCTGGTTGCGAATCTTTTAGGTGATAAAGAAATTCCCCCCCCCCCCCCCTCCCACAGCGCTTGAGTTTTTGTTTCAGGCTTCTTGACGAAATTACATTTTCTAGTTGGGTTCAAGGATCGCTCAATGATCGCTCCATCATTCTGCTATTCAAAAAGCCTTTTCATCATGCCCAGCGGAATCTTGGAGAAACACTCACCGAACGTAAATCACGGATCCTTGAGCCATATTTCAAATATGTGGATTGACGAATAGGAAGAATAGAACTTAAGACTTTAGATTAACGTAGAGATTTCACACTCTGCGCTGGCACGTTTGATCTTATCAGATTTATTTTCCATCGATTGAAATTTGATTTCTGGGCAGATACAAAGCTCTTATGCTCTCCTTAATTAAGGTTATCCGCAATGGAAACTGAAGTATTAGGCAGATCTAAAGGTCAGCTAGCTCGCCTTTCTTTTTCCGCACTTGAAATTTAAGTCTTCGTCACACGCTTTCTTTTCTTTCTTAAAGTCTTCGGCGGGTGTAAAACTGTCATTTTCCTTCTGCTGGTAAATCTGCTAGTAAATCTATCCACTATCGCAATTGACCCTATCATTTGGGTCATTGAATGTGGACTGTGGACTTCGGACTACGGAAATTAAAATGGATGTTTGTAACATTTAAAAAAACATACTGAAATACTGGGAGTCGGCTAAATATCCTTCGAACAAAATACATGTATAGGCTACCCGTAGCCTCTTGTTATGTGAGCCTTGTGGAATATGGCTTAAAATGGGAAAATTAGAGTAAAGAGATGACCCCACAAAAACTAAATTCGTAAAGATCTGGAATTTGTTGAAATTGTCTTAGAGATTAGTACTAAAAAATGTCCCTTGCCAAAAACTATGCCAGCGTGTTGGTGCAAATCAGTCACGAAGTGAGCGATGGTCATTTGCGCAAATGACTTATCAAAACCAAGATGCACATGCACGTATCATGTAATTCAAGATAGCGCTGAAAAATCAGAGTGACAAACAAAAAACGAAAACTCGCTAAGGCTTACCCTATGCACAGGAAACACAAGATAAGAAATTTTGTTCTCCTAATTTCGAACGCAATAACTAATGATCTGGAATTTTTACACAGGTTGTAAGACGGCTCAGTTCCGCTCAGACTATCTGCGTGCATAAGGAGAGAGCTACTGAAATTTAAATTGGCCTATCAGACTTCAGCGATCGGGAAAAACTGTGCTATCCGACGTCGCATCAATTGTTCGCAATTAAATGGCCAGAAAACCATTTAACAGGTTTTGTGGCAACTTTTCTGTCAACTAACTTTGATGGCGTCCTTTCGACAGGGTAGATCGACAACAACGTCGTTTACGCACGTAATGCACCGTTTCCGGTCAAGGGAAAACGATTGACAGGATAGCACAGTTTTGACTGCCGCGCGCACTGCGATGGCTGGTTCCGTATGCAAGGTTGATCCAACTTATGATATACAGTACTGTGGTACTTCATACAAGAGAAACGCGGTCGTAACATAACGGCGTGGGTAGGTGGTGTGGGGATGGATGAATATACAAGCTGTGCGAAAATGCTTTCTGTTATATGTCTCAACAGGTTTGCCTACGAGGGAATTCGACCTTTATTTCACGAACGTTGGAATCGATGATTACGTTATCCATCATGGTCTGGCAGTAACCAGCGCTTTTACGATCTGTTTTCGAGTGCGTACCACTGAAAAGACAGTCAACGACCTGACTGTCGTGAGTTACAGCTCATCAAGGAACTTCAACGAAATCCTGGTGGACAGGATGTCATCAATTCATCTTACCATCAACGACAAAGCAGTGTAAGGAAGAAAAAATTTAAATTCGAGCAATTCTAAGAAACGATTGAGAGGCCGGGTTGATTGTTTGATAACAGACAACAGAATCTATTGAAGTTAAGTCGACATTCCAGTTCCCTGGATGCCAGACAGAGGTTGTTTCGTTTTTTGCTTGGCTTTGGAGCGATTTTGCGACAGAGAAAACACACAAAACAACAAACCGATCGTTACTGCACCCAGGGTAGTATAAAAGCTATCGTAAACCAAAAGAAAAGTATATGTCGCAATACCTAAATCGGTATATAGTGCGAACAGGGTCCTCAGTGGACCATTTCCATTTACTCTGGAGTAGCGCACATATCACCACACCGAATATTCGGATTTTAACAAAAGAATAAAATGAGGACTCTTTTAGCGTATTGCCTGAAAAAGAACGCAAATTTCGAATCCAGCAATGAAGAAATAAGTAGATTTCTTTCAACACGCAACGGAAAACTGCATGTTTCACTGTGTAAACGTCTATTGCATTTGTTTTATCTTCTTCGCAGAAATAGCGGTGTATCTGTAGATGACGGATTCTGGCATCATGTTTGTACCACATGGGAGAGCTCGAATGGATTTTGGAAAGTTTACAAAGATGGTAGCGAGGAAGCCCGTGGTTCTAGGTTGAAGTCTGGTTATAAAACAAAGACGAACGGAATCCTCATTGTTGGGCAAGAACAAGATTCTTTTGGTGGCGGCTTTGACCCAAGTCAACATCTCCTTGGAGAACTGACGGGCCTGAATATTTGGAACAGAGTTCTCTCTCCGAGTAAAATCTTGGAAATGTCGAAATCGTGCCATGTGGGGCAGGGTAACGTTAAGAAATGGTCTGATTTCAAAGTAGGAATCAGAGGCAATGTAAGGGTTATCTCCCCATCAGCTTGCGAAGTGTAAAATTCAGTTTGCATTTTCTGGCATTGTTGAAAGCATCATTAAATGATTAATGATATTTTTTATTAAATGTTTTGTCGTGTGCTATCACTGTTTCATTATTACTTTACGTTTAAAGCGAATTTATCGAAAAAGGGTGAAGATTGGCGTTTGAGATTTTAATCTCCGTAGGAACTAATCGTAGCCTTAAAGTTTCCCAATTATCTGGATTACTGCAAATTTGAAAGGATTCGTTCACAAGTACTTGACAATTTTTTATTGCATATAACTCGTGAACTTTGCGGTTGGGAATCCTTCTGTGATAGAAGGCCAGACTGCTAACATCTTGACTTCGCGAACGGGACTTTGAGCGCAATGCTCAACGAGTTTGCTGGAATTCCAAAAGTATCTGATGAGTCTCTTGGCCGAGACGAAACGCCGCGTCATACCAGCCACGAAATTTAAATTCTTCAAAATCATAATTACATAAATAACACCCACTGCATCCGTCTAAGATGTTACTTAGATTTAAAATGATTGAGACTGGCAGCCAATTTGTCTTTCTCGATACCTTGCTCCAGAGTCTACGGCCTAAGTACTTTATCGAATGTTTTCCATACTTGGCAGTGCTAAAACTAGGAAGATATATCACAAATTGTCCACGAGCACAAATCATGTTCCACTTTATACATTAAAATACATATATCTTGTAGTCTCCTATTAAAGAAGGATGATAACTTGACTTTTTTAGCAGCTGTTGGTAGCTAGAAATCTTGTCCTTGAAAAAATTACACCCATGCAATTCCCTCTCCTGTATTCGCTTCAGTCTACGAGTCTCCAAAGCCCTGCAGAAATGCCAGATTAAGTAGCAATACGTTACAGCACGTTCAAACCGGGCCACCTAGATAATGAAAACCAATCAGAGGGCAGAGCTGAAACAATAGATTCCAACATTTTTTCAGATCCTGTGAATCAAATGTCTGGTACAAAATAATGAAATCGCAAATTCTTCGTTGACCGTAGCCTGTGTACAGCCGCCTGCTCTCCGAAAAAAAAAATCGGAGAGGAGCGTCTGTGATTTACCGTTAGTAATCGTGTTCCGGAATAATTTTGCATACATTATTAAGTGATCTACGCTGACCAAAATTTGCGTGGCTCATATTTCGTTGGAGCTAAATTCTCAAAATGGTGGTCAATGAGGTACATTTCAAACGTGCGTCTCCGATAGTTTTAAGATACCTTGGCTTTATTGCATAGAAGCACTCGTTAAAGTGCCCCTGTGACCAAAAAATCAATTCATATTTTTCTTTGGATTTCAAAACTATGTTAACAAAACACTAAGTGACCCACGTTTTAAGCCTTGATTTCAAAAAGACACCTCTTTATTTTAGCTGTAATTTTCCCATTTAATGGTCCGCCATTACTAACATTATGTTCTTGAGAGAGCTGCATCGAGGAGAAAATGACGTCAAAGGCTCACTAGTTTAAGAATGCAATACGTGTGTACGCCGCAGAATTAATATGCAGCACGGGGATTTTGGGCTTTCAAACTTTTAAACTCACGCTTTGCATATATAATAAGCTGCGTTCACACGCTGAAATTTTAAGCTAGTGAGCCACTGACATCACTTTTCCCTGGATCCAACCGTCTGAGGTCCAATCGGTCAGTTTTGAACGTGAGTAATGGCGGACCATGAAATCCAAAACTTACACTCAAAGTAAATGGCCTTTGGATAAAAATCAAAGCTCAAAATTTTGCCACTCGGGTGTTAAGCGAACACACTTGCAAAATCTGAAGGAACAGAGGAAGTGATTTTTTTTATCACAGGGGCACTTTAAAGGAAAGGATGTATTTGCAAGCCTTCCAACCGGGTACGGCTCTGATCTTCAGAGCAGCACATATCGTTGCCGATGAGCTGTTACTTTCCTCGATGTGTTCACATCTCAAATCTTACAGGGCATTACGCTTTGTAGATTGTGCTTGAGAATGGCTAGACTGGTCCGAGCAAGGCGTTGGGATTACATTGACTGGTAAGGAATAGCGGAAGACGTTTTCGAGTGGACAATCTTTTGAATAGTGCTATATTCACCTCGTGAAGAGCGCTTTCGTTTCTTTTGCGCTGACAACAATTCCTACAAATGTACGTCGAATCGATTTCCACTTTACACTCCATAGATACAATTCCGCTCGTACTTTAAAAGAAAAACCTCTTTGACAATCAAAAAGATTTTTATTCGTATTTTGTATCGTGCTCAAAGTACACACGAACTCATCGTAAAATCTTTCGCGGTGGTTCTCACGGTGTTGATGTGGAGAGATAAAAATAAAAGCCAATCAAAACTCTTTGTTTCAATGATGTAATGATCGACGGGTAATAACCAATCAAATCATTTTCCACACATTCCAGGAAAAATCACGTGGTATGGAACACGATTATCAACGGTAAATCACAGACGCTCCTCTCCGATTTTTTTTTTTCGGAGAGCGGGCGGCTTTACACAGGCTACGTTGACCGGTGATGCTTTATTGACTATACACCCATGTCACTCAATGTCCAAAGCCGGAAAAGATTTTGCCTGTCTAAGCTCTCATTCGGTGTGAGGCTAGACGGGTAAAGATTATGCAAAGACAAAGCCTTTTTTCTCCCCGGACTGCAATATGGCCGCCTATCATAAAGATGAATGAGGTCGGTTACTGCAAATTAATATAGGGAGCTTAAGCACGCACGTTTTTGAGATGCGAACGGCAACCGGAAGAGAACATTTCGCGTGCCAGGACAGTGGTGTCTCCCAGATTTTTATACTTATCATCTCTTATGGAGAAAAGATGCTTAGTAAAGTAAGTGTTGTTGTGTGAAGACAAGTTAAAAGGGGAAACAGCCCTGTTTGGGGTTGCCGTCCGCGTCTCAAAAACGCGCGTGCTTAAGTTCCCTAATAGGGAGCTTAAGCACGCGCGCTTTTGATACGTGGACGGCAAGCGGAAGAGAACATTTCGTGTGCCAGGGCAGTGAGGTCTCCCAGGGGCCATTTCCTGAAGGATGTAATAACTCTATTCCAGGGATAAATGTACCCTATTCCGGCACATTTATCCCCGGAATAGAGTTATTAATTACACCTTTCAGGAACCCGCCCCAGATTTTTATACTATTTTATATTATATTCTAACGTTTTTATTCTTTGCCACATTATGGAAATGATATCACCTGACATTTTGAAGTAGTAAAAAGTCAAGGTCGTTCAGACGGTTTTGCCAATATTCTGTAATTTGTCATTTTTCTAAATATATTCGATTAGCTCTGACAGATGTTAACAAATTTTGGGTATTTGATATATGATAGGAACTTTATGCAGTTAGAACCGAGCCAATTTTCAAAAAAAATTACCGAAGGGAACGCGAGAAAATTGGCGGTTAATTTTACAGATTTGGTTACGCTGTCGTAGATAAAATGGTCGTACAGCTGTCCCCACGAATCGAACGATCCGTACGATTCGTGAATCGCTTTTACGACCCGTCTCCATTCGACTATTGCATGTTATAGTGGCAGTATGTCGCTTATTTTTATGCAGAAACTGCCCGAAGACACGATCTTTCGACCCGAAAAATGCATCTCATTAGATAAAACCGTCCCACAGCTGTCCCCACGAATCGATCGATCCGTACGATTTGCGAAACGCTTTTACGACCCGTGTCGATTCGACTATTGCATGTTGTTGCTAATTTTTATGCCTGTCAATGTGTGTATGCGTCGCGGTTCAATTTGTGAATGAGCTGTTGTCCATAAACATGAACACACAAACGAGACAATGTGTGTATGCGTCGTTCTAAAAACCCATGCCGTCAAAGGTTTACCGGAACGCAAGGAAAGTGCGCATGCCTCGTTCTAAAAGCCTGTGCCGACAAGCGAAACTGTGTGTACCTCGGAGCCTGCGCCGGCAAACAAACAAGGGAAATTATGTATGCATCGTTCTAGGAACCAGT
>NC_090870.1:26286650-26289150 GCF_036669935.1 Montipora foliosa | reverse complement strand
CAATAAATATTGCTAGTGCTAATCACCCTTACTTGCAGTCGAGGACTGAATTGCGAAGGGCGCGGCTCACGACATCGGGCTGAAAGCATACAAAGGCGCCTCTGGCTGCTGCTATACAGTCCAATGTTTGATGTCGGAGCACAGCACCACAGCTAGATGTTAATTAGCTGAGAGTCGATTTTGATGAGGGAGGAAAACCGGAGTACCCGGAGAAAAGACTCTCGAGTCAGGTTGAGATCGACTGAATAAGCAATAAGCGCTCAAACACTTTGTTAACATAAGACAGGATAGTTACTGGTCTATAATTTTCCTTAGCGTGCTTGTCATCTTTCTTGTAAACTGGTGTTCAATTTCCTTTTTTCCATTCAAATCGCCACTGGCCCTTCTTAATGCAGGAGTTGTAAAACGATGGAAGAGTTATGGATACCTCTTGTGATCCCGCTGTGAAGATTTTGACAGGAATACCATCATGACCGGTTGCTTTATTTACGTCAAGAGCTTCCAGCACGCGTCTCACTTGAACTGGATTTACCTCCAGGAAATCAAACGTTGCATAATCCTCTGACCTCCTCTCTATATACTGAACACTTGAGTGTTTTGAGAAATCATTCAAATCCCTCAGATCTACACCTTCGCCTCCAATCCCATCAGCAATAGTGCATAAAGAAGCAATACAGTAGGTAGCATTACTTTGTGCATACCGGGGTGGGTAGGTGGCGTGGGGATGGATGAATCTACAAGCTGTACGAAAAGGCTTTCTGTTATGTGTCTCAACAGGTTTGCCTATGAAGGAATTCGACCTCTATTTCACGAACGTTGGAATCAACGATTACATTATCCATCATGGTCTGGCGGTAACCACCGCTTTTACGATTTGCTTTCGGGTGCGTACCACTGAAAAGACAGCCAGCTATCGGACAGTGGTGAGTTACAGCTCAGCAAAGAACTTCAACGAAATCCTGGTGGACAGGATGTCAGCAATTCATCTTTCCATAAACGACAAAGCAGTGTAAGGAAGAAAAATATAAATTCAAGCAATATTAAGAAACGGAGAGGGTTAAATGTTTGATAAGAGACAACAGAGTTCATTGAAGTTAAGTCGTTTTTCCAGTTTCCTGGATTCCCAGCGGAGATTGTTTCGTTTTTTGCTTAGTGTAGGAGCGATTTCGAGGCAGAGAAAACAAAAACAACAAACATATACTCACAGCACCCAGGGTAGCATTTCAAAAGATGCAGCTAAAATTTATTATAAGCAAAAAAAAATGTCACAATGTTTGAAATCGCGATAGACTGCGAAAAGGGTCCTCAGTGGGTCATTCGACTTTGCTCTTAGTAATAATACCAACTATGCCAACTTTATTCATTCAATACAATCAAAAGCCGAGATACCAGCGGTTATCCCTATATATGGGTGTAGCCGCCCGGATGTTATTGATCTAGAGTCGATTTTGACGAGGGAGGGAAACTGGAGTACCCGGAGAAAAACCTTCGAGGTCAGATTGAGATCAGGCTAGGGTTGAGCTAGTCCGCAGCCGCTCGGGCCGGAGTCACGCAAAGCCACCCTGATTTCCCTCTTGGGTAGAAAGTATTTCACCGAGCCGAATATCTCGGATTTTAACAAAAGAATAAAATCAGGACTTTTTAGCGTCTTTCAACGTAGTGGATGGACACAAGAAAAAGCCAGAGTGGAGAAGGTATGATCTACCGGCCAGGGGGTCAGAGAAGTTTGTGCGTGCGAGGGCTAAATGGGTAATTAAATGCTTGCAAGTCAAGTGAGAAAACACGGTGCTATCATGTAATCATGGTTATCATGTAAGCCGTGTTATTGAAATGCTAACTATAGTCAACATTTCCAGAAGAAAAGTGGAGGTTTGTACCGATCAGAGAAGGTCATTGTCAGGCTCACTTCCATCTAAAGGCCCGGTAACTC
The DNA here is from genome assembly GCF_036669935.1 of Montipora foliosa. NCBI lineage: Eukaryota > Metazoa > Cnidaria > Anthozoa > Scleractinia > Acroporidae > Montipora > Montipora foliosa. The sequence continues at coordinate 26,287,220 of NC_090870.1, read as the reverse complement.
AAGCACAATTTTAAAATGGATATCATCTTACCAATGGTTGTAGCATTGTTCCTAATTTCCTGAAAAGGACGTCAATTTCGAACACTCTACTGAAAACTGTTTCACATGTAAAACTCAATTGCCTTTTTTCATCGTTTTCGCAGAAATAGCGGTGTATCTGTAGATGACGGAATCTGGCATCATGTTTGTACCACATGGGAGAGCACGAATGGCTCGTGGAAAGTTTACAAAGATGGCAGCGTGCAAGCCCGTGGGTCTCAGTTAAAGTCTGGTTATAAGACAAAAACCAACGGAATCCTCATCGTCGGCCAAGAACAGGATTCTTTTGGTGGCAGCTTTGACCCAAATCAAAATTACGTTGGAGAACTGACGGGCCTCAATATCTGGAACAGAGTACTCTCTCCGAGTGAAATCTTGGAAATGTCGGAATCGTGCCATGTGGGGGAGGGTAACGTCAAGAAATGGTCTGATTTCAAAGTAGGAATAAGAGGCGATGTAAGGGTCATCTCCCCATCAGCTTGCGAAGTGTAAAATTCATTTTGCTTTTACTGGCATGGTTGAAAGCATCAT
>NC_090870.1:26271650-26276650 GCF_036669935.1 Montipora foliosa | reverse complement strand
AGCACGTCCTTGAGAGATTTTCCTCTTTTGAAGGATATGAGTGGTGGCTCATTGAAAATTTGCCGTAGAGAAGGCTGATTTTGTATCAAGTGCCATTTTTCTAATAAAACTTTTTTAAGGTGTGGCACTCCCGGATGATACTGTGTCACAAAGGGCAAGATATCCTTTGGGTCTTCATTTTTTTGTTTCAGCGCTGATTCCCTTTCTGTAAATTTAATGTCCGATAGAAGTGTCTCAATCAGACGTTTCGGATAACCTCTAGCTTCGCCCTTCAAGAATCCTTTTTTGACACCTGGTGGGTGGCAGGAGGAAAAATGGGTGTACTGAAAGGTTTCAGTTGGCTTGAAGTGTGTTTTTACATCCAAGTGGATTGATTTTGAAAACGTTTGCCTTTGTATACAACAGTGTCTAGAAATGTGGCTTCAGTGTTCGAGATCTCAGCCGTAAATTTTATTGTAGGGTGGTATGAGTTTGCTTGTGTGATGAACTTGTCTATATCCTGTTTGCTGACATCCCACAACGAAAAAATGTCGTCAATGTATCGTTTCCAAATCAGTGGCTTTATGACGCTTTTGCTAAGAATTTCTGTCTCGATGTAGGCCATGAAGATGTTTGCGAAAGCAACGGCCATTTTCGTACCCATAGCGGTACCGTGTATTTGAAGATAGTTCTTTCCGTTGAATTGGAAAGAGTTCTCTTTAAGTATAAGTCTTAGCATTTCTTTGATATAGTTAGTGGGAATTGGAGGGTTATTTTTGTGAAAATTTTCGTACGCATTGCATACTTTAGTGATTCCCTCTTCTTGCGGTATATTTGTATATAGACTTGTGACATCCATCGTTACAAGGAAACTTCGTTTTCCCATCTTCGTCTTTTCAATGAAGTTGATAAAATCTGTGGAGTCTTTTAGATAAGACGTTTGTGATGTGGAAATAGGCTGAAGTAATGTGTCAACAAATGCTGATATTGTTTCTTTGTGCCGCGCAAAGATATCCCTGTATTTATAAGCACCTATTCAAAGGTATTTTTGCCCCGGTTTATGATTATGCAGGAAATATGGATCTTAACAATTGTTACTGAATTGGGGGTAACCACTCATTTTTCAAAGATAATTGGTGAATAATATGCGTAAAAACCTTTAAAATACAAAGCAATGTATGGCATTCTTTCTCAATTGAAGATTAATTATCTCAGAAAAATGCGTGGTTGAACAGCACCAAGATATCCCTGTATTAATAAGCACCAGCCATAAGAAATACGAGTATCTCGAGATGCGCAGACCGTATGCGAAATAACAATAGTAGGCACCGTCCATAAGCGATTACGGTGAGAAGTTTCTAGGTATATAATGCGAAGGCGCACATGAAGCGAAACTGCATCTTCACCTCAATTTCACGCAATTGCACCAAGCTGTGGGTTGTCCGTCACTTCTTTCGCACCGTGTTAATAGTTTGGTTTCTCTCTTCGTTTTCAATTCAATAACTGGGTAATAGATTTTAACGGCGACAAGCGCAAGGCTATGTCCAGTCTGCGGCGGTCAGTACACTTTTACCCAAAGCTTCAAGTTGTGATATGAGGTCTAAAAAATCGTGCAGAAGCTGGAATAACGCTCAGAAAGGCAGCCAAAGAGAAAGCAATTTGAAAGGTTACTGAACCATCATCATCAGGGGAAAAGGTTTTGGACAAGTAATGCAAAAATAACTACTACTCAGTTTTATGATAAACCACTTTATTTCCAAATTATATTTATTAGCATTTAAAGAGAGGGAAAAAATAGTCACCGTTTGCTAAGAATAACGGAGCAGGGAAGTTATGCAGGACTAGATAGTTTTCCTATCATTTCTTAGGGATAAAGGTACTTTTATTGTACATGCAATCCACTGTCGAAAGTTGCGATCACGCGATAAGTGGAAAAGAAAAGAAAAATTGAAATCGACCTCGATTTTCAACGGAATGAAATCCAAGCTCCATTGAAATCGCTCTCGATTTGTTGAGGTCGATAAGAAGTCAAGCTCGAAAAATAACGATAACGATCCGAGGGTATTTTGTGATTGTCGAGCTCGAAATTTCGAGTGCGATTGTCACTCGAGTTCGACAGGTAACTCGAGCTCGAATACGGTAAATCGAGCTCGGTTGTCTAAAAACTTTAGTGGAAACTAAAACTGATCCAGCAAGAGAATTAAGATATAATTTTCCATTTTTTCATTGCATGATGCTGGCCGTCGTAAACCGTGTTTTAGAAAATGTCTCAGATTGATTTACTGTGCCTCTGGACTATTTTGACACATCACTCAAAATTCATTTAAAGTAATTTGAGTTAAAACTTTTTATGACGATGTCGGCCCAAAAAATGTGTCGAGATTAACACCTCTCTCTCCCTTTGTCTCTCGCTCTGCCTTTTTAGTGTGAGTCTTGTTACAACTCCCACTGAGATTTTTATGTGTTAGGTTTGGAAAGAGGGAACACTGTCCACCAGAAGTTAAAAATGGATTTCAATTATTAATGATCGCTATTCACTTTCAGCCTTCTATTGACATACTCTTCCACGCGACGTATTCGCGCATTGCGAAACGTGAAGTTTAAGTGGTTAAGTGAGTGAAGCTATTAGTCTCTCCCCTCGGGGCTTTTCAGAAGAATTTACAATGTTTTTCGGGGGACTTTAGCCAGACTGCTTATTACACAGTTTACAATTTATTTTAGGAATTGAGACGCCTCCGTCCAGATAAGGTCAGACCACAACACATTGTGCGTAACCAGTCTTTGCTGATGAACCTTCAAAAGCGAATAATGAGAAATCAAGTCTTTCTCGGCAGTATTGCGCTATGTTTGTGGGTTCTTCACTTATCGTGTACAAACACAAATGGAAAAGCAGGTATTGTTTCTTTAATTTTACTGGCATTTGCCTCCTAAATGAAATGAAAAAGATGACGGAAAATTCCATGAGATGAAGAAAAAAATCATTTTAAGAAGTATTTCAAGGAATAAGAAAAATTGGATTAGATTTTATCAATTTCTGTTTTTGAAGTGAAATTTCCAATGACAACTTACGTTTTATAACTTAGCTTTTTAATTAATGGTTGGGTTATTCCTTAAGAAATGCACGCTTTGACTCTCTGTTTGGTATTTGCAAAGTGTTTGCAAAGCATACCACCAAATGCCAAAAATTTAAGATCATCAACAGATAGCTTAAAATAATAGGAAACCATAATCTATCATCCGAACCTTAATAAGACGGGTATCATCACACTTTCTTCATTCCATTTTCTATATAATAAATAGACACGTTCGGAAGGAGTTTGTATAGTGTCATTTATTATTCATATTGTTTAAAAGCACTTAAATTTACCACCCGCGCCGATTTTCCTCCAATGATAAAAACCCTTGATTTTACGAGCTAATTTCTTCTACTTATCTAGTACGTAACTTTCGGCCGAGAGGAAGATTTGTTATTTCTATAGCAGGGGCCATTTTCTAATTTACAAGATTTACTTGAAAAACATTCAAAGGCGACTTGACGAGCTAAAGACACTTACCATGATCCCTCAGGCGGTGATTGTTTTGTCTTGAAAGCTGTTTGCCAAACGTTTTCGGACCATTTCGGCCCAAAGAAACGTACGTCCAAAAAAGTCTGTGTTAAGTTTGAGTAAAGAAATCTACCACAATCGAAGATACATTGGATTCAAATCCATTTTTGGATTTTAGTAAAGAAACAAAATCCTTTCATAACCGGATGATTCAAACTTTCGAATTCGGATTTTTCCAAAGAAACACACCCCAGGGCTTCGCTCACTCACACGCATTAACTCCCCAATATTACTGATATTTTCACTTGGAGAAATCGTGGCCGATTGAGCGGGTATAATTTAATAACGTAAAAGTTTCAATGCCTTTTACTTAATCAGTTAAAAGAATTGCATTGTAGACGATGTCCTGCTATTAAGGACTAAATATGCGGCACGCAAAGAGGAAGAGGGTCATTGCTTTAATTCGTAGGTGTCATGCAAGTAATTGAAATAAACGCCTAAAGAAAATTATGTTAGTAAAAATTATAAGCTCTGGGACAACATTTGAAGTTTTGGATTACCACAAGTGAAAATAATTTTCTCAAGGAAAGTGAAAAGTAATTCTCGCATTTATCTCAGACCATCTTGTAGAATACTCAATAGATGAAGACTAAAGGACTAAATGGTGCCTCGAATGGTCTTTACTAAAACGCTCACTCGTGAGTACTCAACATAAATCATAATGTTATACCCAATCTAATTTACATAAATATTATAATTTATGCAGGACACTACACATCTCAATGGACAATTTAATCAATTCGTTTTCACACAATTTAAGCAATTCGGTTTCTCTTGGTCATAAATACTGCTTTGATACATCGGACCCTCGATTCTCTTTCGTTGACATACTGCTGCGACACGATTTTCCAGCCTGTTCATAGACAATTAAATTAATTAAAGCAATCAAACAAACATGCAAACAAAAGAGACGAATTGTAAATAATATACAATGCATATATATATATATATATATATATATATATATATATATATATATATATATATAGTGAACTTCTTCCGTGGCCAAAACATATATATATAGTGAACTTCTTCCATGGCCAAAACTCTTTAATAAACGTTTCGCCCTTTGGGCTTCCTCAGTATAGAGTGTACAGGGTTAAAAATACTTGGAATAAAAATCTGTCTAAGGCTAAGACTAAGGCTAAGACTTAAAAATAACAAATAAGAACAATAAAAACAATGATGTGAGAAAAAAAAAGGTATTAGACCACTATGGTATTACATAATAATGTAGAGAAAATGATGTAACAAATTCCCAAGTCAAAGCCCCTGAACAAAGGTGCTTTCTAGCTCACAATGCCATAATAATTCGTAACAGGATCCGAAAAAAAGGCCTTTGAATTGTTCATAACAAAATCCCAGTCATCAGAACCTGAACTCAAGCATTGTGTGCTATACTCTCAGCCCCGTAAC
>NC_090870.1:26257558-26266550 GCF_036669935.1 Montipora foliosa | reverse complement strand
ACAACAAAACAAAATTTCATCCATTTTGCAAGTCATATCATTCCCATTCCCGGTGGAGACCATTACACTCTGTTTTCAAAGAGGAAAGATATTCCGAGGAAACTATACAATGACGAGAGAGAAATATGTGACTTGCCAGGTAATTAAAGGATTTACGTTTATTTACGTTACCAATGTCATAATTATATCACTCGAACCGTTCCACCCACCATAACAACACTTCCACTCGCAACAAAGGAAAACCTCGCCCAATATCATCTTCATAAGTCATCATCTCCAGGGTTCCACTTCACGACAACCATTAATCAAGCAAAAGGACCAGACACTCTGCAAGACACAGTACCGACGACGACAGCATCTTAAGACTCGACAGAAATCGCCAACACAAGATTCAAGAAGTTTAAAGTCTTTCCAAGAGAGCACGAAATCGTTTGCATGTTCAAAGTGTCAGAGCCATCATAGAGAGAAAAGTGATGACACCAATGGACCATGGACATCCTAGAGGAGAAACGACAGCCAACAACCCACAGCACTAAAATGACACCTGAGAAAGGAAAAATGGAAATCTGAGGGAACAGAAACGGACCTAAAGAGGTGTTTAACTGTGGGCTGGTTGGCCAACTCAAAAGAGAGTGCACACCAAACCCCGACGAAGAGTCCAAAAAAATATTAAATGCACACAAACCGGTAACTTTGTTTTTCAAAGCACATATAACCAACCTTCATATCACCAAATGAAAACAGCTTAACCTGTCCATGTGAGAATTTATTCGACTCGGAAACGCTGTGAGAATATTAACAAAGTCAGCTTATTAGCCAACTTCTAGCTTCCAACAAGCTTAGCATTTCGCCCGGTATTTGTGTACAGGTGTATGTTTGGGAAGTTCAAGCAGTAAGGCATCTTTCTTGCAGTAACATCTTGGAGTAACACGAAGACCCAAATGAAAACGATAGCAGATTTCAATACCAGGGGATAGTTCAATAACAGTAATAAATCTTTCAGTCCACTTAACTGTTCTAACCTTACTAGTTACTGGTTACTGTTTGTCTTTTGCAAGTCAGAAACAAAATTCCCATTCCCGGTGGAGACATTACAAGTCTTCCATTAACATAGGTGTGTATTTTCATTGTCCTTACTTTCCTTATTTGGTATTAGTCTTCATGCTTAAATTCATTGTACTTTAGGTAACCTTTTCTTCTGAAGATTTATGTTGGAGCATACGAAACGTCAAGTTCATAAAAAGTTTTACAACATGTGTTATCTCGTTATGCTTATCCCGAAGTTTGTTTGTTACTCTTACTCAAGTTGAAATGGCCAAAGAATAAGGGTGTTTATGAGTTAAGTTGACTTGCGTGTTTACTGCGAAACACCGGATACATCTGTGTCAAAATGATTGCAAGACATCGGATTTTTGTTCCTATTCACAAATAAAAAACTTCACCTGTCCTGTAAGAATTATTCTGTCACGAATGCCTCGCAAATATTAACAAAGTCAACTTATTACAAAAACTTCTATTTGCAACAATCCAACATTTCACCATGGTTTGTTACGTGTATGTTTCTGAATTTCAAGCACTCACTGTAAAGCAATATTTCTTGCAGGACCTTGAGTAAACAAGACCAAAGGAACGATGAGCATATTTTCAATACAGGGATAGTTCACTGACAGCACTAAATCTTTCAGTCATCTAACCGTTCTAACATCACTTGTTACTTTGAATTCACTCTTTTCGAAAAAATACCAAAACACAACAAAACAAAATTTCATCCCTTTTGCAAGTCATATCATTTCCCTTCCCGGTGGAGACATTACACCCTTCCGTTTTCAAAGAGGACAGATATTTCTCGGGAACTACACAATGCCCGAGAAATATGTGACTTGCCAGGTAATTAAAGGATTCTTTATTACGTTTCCCATGTCATATTTTATATCATCGACCTTCCACCACCATTACAACACCTTCCACTCTCAACAAAGCAAAACCTCTCCAATATCATCTTCATTATCATCATCTTCATGGTCCACTTTGCGACAACCATTATCACGCAAACAACGGAGAAGACACTCTGAACACACAGACGGACAACCACAGCATAGATCGACAGAACGCAGGACAGATTCAAGAAGTTACAGCTCACGCGAAGAGAGCAGAAATCGTTTGCATATTCAAGTGCAATGCCATCAGGAGAGAAATGATGACCCAAGGCATGGACATCTTAGAGAAACCGCCAGCCAACCCACAGCAAAGACACAAACAAAATGTAACTCAGGCAAGAACACCAAAGAAGTGTTTAACTGTGGGTCGGTTGGCCACCTCAAAAGAGAGTGCACACAACCCAGACGAAGAGTGAAAAAAAAATATTAAATGCACCAAACAGTACTTTTGTTTTCAAAGCACCTATACCCAACCTTCATATTCACAAATAAAAAACTTCACCTGTCCTGTAAGAATTTATTCTCTCGGGAACGCCTCGCAAATATTAACAAAATCAACTTATTAGAAACTTCTATTTCCAACAAGCTAGCATTTCACCATTGTATTTGTTACGTGTATGTTTCTGAATTTCAAGCAGTAAGCAATCTTTCTTGGAGAATCTTGAGTAAACAAGACCAAATGAAAACGATAGCATATTTTCAATTACAGGGATAGTTCAATGACAGTACTACATCTTTCAGTCATCTAACCGTTGTAACATCACTTGTTACTTTCAGTCTTTTGGAACAAAATAACCAAAAACACACAAACCAAATTTCATCCCTTTTGCAAGTCATATCATTCCCATTCCCGGTGGAGAGATTACATGCTCCGTTTTCAAAGAGGACGGATATTTACTGGGAACTATACAATGGTCGACAGATAGAGACTTCCAAGGTAATCATAGGTTTATTTTAATTACGTTTCCCATGTCATACTTCATATCATCGACCTTCCACCCACCATTACAACACCTTCCACTCGCAACAAGGAAAACCTTGCCCACTATCATCTTTATAGTCATCATCTTCATGGTCCACTTCACGCCAACCATTATCACGCAAACGGACAGAAACTCTGAACACACAGATCGACGACGACAGCATAGATCGACAGAACGCAAGACAGATTCAAGAAGTTGCAGCTCTTGCAAAAAGAGCAGAAATCGTTTGCATTTCAAAGTCATCGCCATCATGAGAGAAATGATACCCCAAGGCATGGACATCCTATAGAAACGACAGCCAACCCACAGCAAAGACACCGAGAAATGTAAATCAGGGGAGAAGACCAAAGAGGTGTTTAAACTGTGGGCTGCTTGGCCACCTCAAAAGAGAGTGCACACAACCCAGACGAAGAAGAGTCCAAAAAAATATTAAATGCACAAAACGGTACTTTTGTTTTCAAAGCACCTATAACCAACCTTCATATTCACAAATAAAAAGCTTCACCTGTCCCTGTGAGAATTATTTCGCTCGGGAACGCCTCGAGAATATTAACAAAGTCAGCTTATTAGGAAAACTTCTATTCCAACAAGCTAGCATTTCACCATTGTATTGTTACGTGTATGTTTCTGAATTTCAAGCAGTAAGCAATCTTTCTTGCAGAATCTTGAGTAAACAAGACCAAATGAAAACGATAGCATATTTTCAATACAGGATAGTTCAATCACAGTACTAAATCTTTCAGTCATCTAACTGTTCTAACATTACTAGTTACTTTTACTGTTTGTCTTTGCAAGTCATACAATTCCCATTCCCGGTGGAGACATTACACGCTCCATTTAACTAGGTCTGTTTATTTTCATTGTCTTACTTTCCTTATTTGGTATTAGTCTTCATGCTTAAATTCATTGTACTTTAGGTAACCGTTTCTTCTGAAGATGTATGTTGGAGCATACGAAACGTCAAGTTCATAAAATTTTTACAACATGCGTTATCTCGTTATGTTATACCCGAAGTTTGTTTGTTACTTTTACTCAAGTTGAAATGGTCGAAGAATAAGAGTGTTTATGAGTTAAGTTGACTTGGTGTTTACTTGCGAAACAAAGGATACATCTGTGTCAAAATGATTGCAAGACATCGGATTTTTGTTCCTATTCACAAATAAAAAGCTTCACCTGTCCCTGTAAGAATTTATTCTGTCACGAACGCCTTGCAAATATTAACAAAGTCAACTTATTAGAAAACTTCTATTTGCAACAAGCCAACATTTCACCATGGTATTTGTTACGTGTATGTTTCTGAATTTCAAGCACTCACTGTAAGCATATTTCTTGCAGGACCTTGAGTAAACGAGATGCTTCCGTGAAGCATACACTGGCTTCCCTGTGGTACGTGCTGCAGAAAATCAGAAGGCACTGAATGGTGTGGTATGAAATACAGCATTCCAGTCTCTGAAGAATAACAAATAAAAGAGAAGCGAGAAACATTGGCTTCTGGGCTGACATGTTGATATTTTCAAGTTCCCTTACAACTTCCTTGCACCACAAGTGTGCCCTCTGAGCATCTGAGAGCTTTGTAATACTAAACTTCACTGAAGTCAAGCCCTGTTGAGCGGGGTTAGTGTTAGGATGGGAGACCAAAACAATGAACCCGTCATAAAAAACAGAAGCATCTGACTGAAAATACTATTAACGCTAACAAATGCGAACTCAGCAAGGTACAGATTTTGTTAGCTTGCTTTATGCAAAACAAATATTGATGAAAAAGCAAATAACTATTGATACAAAGTTTTCAGAAAGAGCAGAAGGAAGTTTCCGGGACGGTCGATCGAGGATGAATATTTACAACATGAAAACAACATTAATTTTGAACCGTGAATATAGAATATAAAAAGTTACGATCAGCGACAAACATTTTGGGAGATTTTTGCTATGTTCAAGTAAAATTGCAAAATCGAAAAGTGTCATGGCCGGAATTCAGCGGGAGCCGAGATTAAGTTACCGCGGCATGTTTACTCGTCAAACAGTGAAGCATCTGTGTCAAATGATGGCAAGATACCGGGTTTTAAAAAGTTTCTTTTTCTGTCAAGTGTTATAAAGTTTGACAATGAAATGAGCGAAGTCAAAACAAAGATCACAATCGCCCAACTCTTGTTTATGCAAAGTCAAAATTTACTCTCCAAGACGCGTACGACGTTATTATCACCAGGTAATTCCATCATTTTGGAAATAGCAGCTACTTTATTATTCATCTGCGTCACAGTTTTCACTGATTTGGGGCTCATTTTATTGAAACTCAAGCACGCTTTCAACAGGCCTGTGAACCCTTCCTGCTTACAGAGCAAAACTAAAAAACTTCTCGCATATCACATTTCAACCTAAGCTCGAAATTCAATACACAACATGATATTATAATTCACAAAGGCAGAAAATACCACAGAATCCTTTTCCAGCGAAAGTTTTATTGAAACAACAACATTATTTGCTCTTAGAGGCGAAAACCTTCCTATTTCATTGCGTGCGTGAAGACAAGAAACTCAATTGTGTCAAATTACCTTGTACTTCAGGTAAATACTGCTCACTTTGATTTCGTCTCGACGGGCGATAGATTGTTGTCGAAGTCCAGTACTCGTCGCTTTTGAGATTCATGCCTAGTTTATCCAACTGACTTTCCATTATTGAGCTCCATAAGGGTATATTTTGTTTAAGGGTCCACTAAAACGCCATTCGCGTTGCATGACTTTCGACGCCATTGCAGGCTAAGTTAATGATTCTACTGTGTCCCCAGAGAAATCTACGCAGATCCACTACCTCTCGATCGATCCTAAAAAATACGCGCAAAAGGCTCTATCCACAAAGACACGACTTACCAGGGGAGTGACAGGCAAGACTTTTACGACAAGGAAAAAAAAAAAAAAAACAAAAGAAAAAAAAAAGAAAAAAAGAAAACAAACAACTAAACGAAGACCTCGACTGGGTTTGCCTTATAAGGCAACCCAGTAACAAGACCAAATGAAAACGATAGCATATTTTCAATACAGGGATAGTTCAATGACAGTACTAAATCTTTCAGTCATCTAACCGTTCTAACATCACTTGTTACTTTGAATTCACTTTTCCAAAAAAATACCAAAACACAACAAACAAAAATTCATCCTTTTGCAAGTCATATCATTCCCATTCCCGGTGGAGACATTACACGCTCTGTTTTCAAAGAGGACAGATATTTCTCGGGAACTATACAATGGCCGAGAAATATGTGACTTGCCAGGTAATTAAAGGATTTCTTTTATTTACGTTTCCCATGTCATACTTTATATCATCGACCTCCACCCACCATCACAACACCTTCCACTCGCAACAAAGGAAAACCTCGCCCACTATCATCTTCATAGTCATCATCTTCATGGTCCACTTCACGACAACCATTATCACGCAAACGGACAAGACACTCTGAAGACACAGACCGACGACGACAGCATAGATCGACAGAACGCAACACAGATTCAAGAAGTTAAAGCTCTTGCAAAGAGAGCAGAAATCGTTTGCATGTTCAAGTCATCGCCATCATGAGAGAAATGATGACCCAAGGCATGGACATCCTAGAGAAACGACAGCCAACCCACAGCAAAGACACCGAGAAAATGTAAATCAGGGAAGAAGACTAAAGAGGTGTTTAACTGTGGGCTGGTTGGCCACCTCAAAAGAGAGTGCACACAACCCAGACGAAGAGTCCAAAAAAATATTAAATGCACAAAACGGTACTTTTCTTTTCAAAGCACCTATAACCAACCTTCATATTCACAAATAAAAAGCTTCACCTGTCCCTGTGAGAATTTATTCGCTCAGGAACGCCTGGAGAATATTAACAAAGTCAGCTATTAGAAAACTTCTATTTCCAACAAGCTAGCATTTCGCCATTGTATTTGTTACGTGTATGTTTGTGAATTTCAAGCAGTAAGCAATCTTTCTTGCAGAATCTTGAGTAAACAAGACCAAATGAAAACGATAGCATATTTTCAATACAGGGATAGTTCAATCACAGTACTAAATCTTTCAGTCATCTAACTGTTCTAACATTACTAGTTACTTTTACTGTTTGTCTTTTGCAAGTCATACAATTCCCATTCCCGGTGGAGACATTACACGCTCCATTTAACTAGGTCTGTTTATTTTCATTGTCCTTACTTTCCTTATTTGGTATTAGTCTTCATGCTTAAATTCAATTGTACTTTAGGTAACCGTTTCTTCTGAAGATGTATGTTGGAGCATACGAAACGTCAAGTTCATAAAAAGTTTTACAACATGTGTTATCTCGTTATGCTTATACCCGAAGTTTGTTTGTTACTTTTACTCAAGTTGAAATGGCCGAAGAATAAGAGTGTTTATGCGTTAAGTTGACTTGCGTGTTTACTTGCGAAACAAAGGATACATCTGTGTCAAAATGATTGCAAGACATCGGATTTTTGTTCCTATTCACAAATAAAAAGCTTCACCTGTCCCTGTAAGAATTTATTCTGTCACGAACGCCTTGCAAATATAAACAAAGTCAACTTATTAGAAAACTTCTATTTGCAACAAGCCAACATTTCACCATGGTATTTGTTACGTGTATGTTTCTGAATTTCAAGCACTCACTGTAAGCAATATTTCTTGCAGGACCTTGAGTAAACAAGACCAAATGAAAACGATAGCATATTTTCAATACAGGGATAGTTCAATGACAGTACTAAATCTTTCAGTCATCTAACCGTTCTAACATCACTTGTTACTTTGAATTCACTCTTTTCGAAAAAATACCAAAACACAACAAAACAAAATTTCATCCCTTTTGCAAGTCATATCATTCCCATTCCCGGTGGAGACATTACACGCTCTGTTTTCAAAGAGGACAGATATTTCTCGGGAACTATACAATGGCCGAGAAATATGTGACTTGCCAGGTAATTAAAGGATTTCTTTTATTTACGTTTCCCATGTCATACTTTATATCATCGACCTTCCACCCACCATTACAACACCTTCCACTCTCAACAAAGCAAAACCTCCCCAATATCATCTTCATTATCATCATCTTCATGGTCCACTTTGCGACAACCATTATCACGCAAATGGAGAAGACACTCTGAACACACAGACGGACAACCACAGCATAGATCGACAGAACGCAGGACAGATTCAAGAAGTTACAGCTCACGCGAAGAGAGCAGAAATCGTTTGCATATTCAAAGGCAATGCCATCAGGAGAGAAATGATGACCCAAGCCATGGACATCTTAGAGAATCGCCAGCCAACCCACAGCAAAGACACCAACAAAATGTAAATCAGGCAAGAACACCAAAGAAGTGTTTAACTGTGGGTCGGTTGGCCACCTCAAAAGAGAGTGCACACAACCCAGACGAAGAGTCAAAAAAAATATTACATGCACAAAACAGTACTTTTGTTTTTAAAGCACCTATAACCAACCTTCATATTCACAAATAAAAAGCTTCACCTGTCCCTGTAAGAATTTATTCTCTCGGGAACGCCTCGCAAATATTAACAAAGTCAACTTATTAGAAAACTTCTATTTCCAACAAGCTAGCATTTCACCATTGTATTTGTTACGTGTATGTTTCTGAATTTTAAGCAGTAAGCAATCTTCCTTGCTGAATCTTGAGTAAACAAGACCAAATGAAAACGATAGCATATTTTCAATACAGGGATAGTTCCATGACAGTACTAAATCTTTCAGTCATCTAACCGTTCTAACATCACTTGTTACTTTCACTCTATTCGAAAAAATACCAAAAAACAACAAAACAAATTTCGTCCGTTTTCCAAGTCATCTCATTCCCATTCCCGGTGGAGAGATTACACGCTCCGTTTTCAAAGAGGACGGATATTTACCGGGAACTATACAATGGTCGAGAGATACGTGACTTGCCAGGTAATTAAAGGTTTAATTTTAATTACATTTCCTATGTCATACTTCATATCATCGACCTTCCACCCACCATTACAACACCTTCCACTCGCAACAAAGGAAAACCTCGCCCACTATCATCTTTATAGTCATCATCTTCATGGTCCACC
>NC_090870.1:26232558-26250058 GCF_036669935.1 Montipora foliosa | reverse complement strand
ATTTTCAATACAGGGATAGTTCAATGACAGTACTAAATCTTTCAGTCATCTAACTGTTCTAACATCACTTGTTACTTTCACTCTTTTCGAAAAAATACCAAAAAACAACAAAACAAATTACGTCCCTTTTCCAAGTCATCTCATTCCCATTCCCGGTGGTGAGATTACACGCTCCGTTTTCAAAGAGGACGGATATTTACCCGGAACTATACAATGGTCGAGAGATACATGTACGAGACTTGCAAGGTAATTATGGGTTTTATTTAAATTTCGTTTCCCATGTCATACTTCATATCATCGACCTTCCACCCACCATTACAACACCTTCCACTCGCAACAAAGGAAAACCTCGCCCACTATCATCTTCATAGTCATCATCTTCATGGTCCACTTCACGACAACCACTATCACGCAAACGGACAAGAAACTCTGAACACACAGACCGACGACGACAGCATAGATCGACAGAACGCAAGACAGATTCAAGAAGTTACAGCTCTTGCAAAGAGAGCAGAAATCGTTTGCATGTTCAAAGTCATCGCCATCATGAGAGAAATGATGACCCAAGGCATGGACATCCTAGAGAAACGACAGCCAACCCACAGAAAAGACACCGAGAAAATGTAAATCAGGGAAGAAGACCAAAGAGGTGTTTAACTGTGGGCTGGTTGGCCACCTCAAAAGAGAGTGCACACAACCCAGACGAAGAGTCAAAAAAAACATTAAATGCATAAAACGGTACTTTTGTTTTCAAAGCACCTATAACCAACCTTCATATTCACAAATAAAAAGCTTCACCTGTCCCTGTGAGAATTTATTCTCTCGGCAACGCCTCGAGAATATTAACAAAGTCAGCTTATTAGAAAACTTCTATTTCCAACAAGCTAGCATTTCACCATTGTATTTGTTACGTGTATGTTTGTGAATTTCAAGCAGTAAGCAATCTTTCTTGCAGAATCTTGAGTAAACAAGACCAAATGAAAACGATAGCATATTTTCAATACAGGGATAGTTCAATCACAGTACTAAATCTTTCAGTCATCTAACTGTTCTAACATTACTAGTTACCTTTACTGTTTGCCTTTTGCAAGTCATACAATTCCCATTCCCGGTGGAGACATTACACGCTTCATTTAACTAGGTCTGTTTATTTTCATTGTCCTTACTTTCCTTATTTAGTATTAGTCTTCATGCTTAAATTCAATTGTACTTTAGGTAACCGTTTCTTCTAAAGATGTATGTTGGGGCATACGAAACGTCAAGTTCATAAAAAGTTTTACAACATGCGTTATCTCGTTATGCTTATACCCGCAGTTTGATTGTTATTTTTACTCAAGTTGAAATGGCCGAAGAATAAGAGTGTCTATGAGTTAAGTTGACTTGTATGTTTACTCGCGAAACAAAGGATACATCAGTGTCAAAATGATTGCAAGACATCGGATTTTTGTTCATATTCACAAATTAAAAGCTTCACCTGTCCCTGTAAGAATTTATTCTGTCAGGAACGCCTCGCAAATATTAACAAAGTCAACTTATTAGAAAACTTCTATTTGCAACAAGCCACCATTTCACCATGGTATTTGTTACGTGTATGTTTCTGAATTTCAAGCACTCACTGTAAGTAATATTTCTTGCAGGACCTTGAGTAAACAAGACCAAATGAAAACGATAGCATATTTTCAATACAGGGATAGTTCAATCACAGTACTAAATCTTTCAGTAATCTGACCCTTCTAACATCACTTGTTACTTTCACTGTTTTCGAAAAAAAGACCAAAAAACAACATAACAAATTTCATGCCTTTTGCAAGTCATATGATTCCCATTCCCGGTGGAGACATTACACGCTGCATTTAACTAGGTCTGTTTATTTTCATTGTCCTTACTTTCCTTATTTGGTATTAGTCTTCATGCTTAAATTCAATTGTACTTTAGGTAACCGTTACTTCTGAAGATGTATGTTGGAGCATACGAAACATCAAGTTCATAAAAAGTTTTACAACATGCGTTATCTCGTTATGCTTATACCCGCAGTTTGATTGTTATTTTTACTCAAGTTGAAATGGCCGAAGAATAAGAGTGTCTATGAGTTAAGTTGACTTGTATGTTTACTCGCGAAACAAAGGATACATCAGTGTCAAAATGATTGCAAGACATCGGATTTTTGTTCATACTCACAAATTAAAAGCTTCACCTGTCCCTGTAAGAATTTATTCTGTCAGGAACGCCTCGCAAATATTAACAAAGTCAACTTATTAGAAAACTTCTATTTGCAACAAGCCACCATTTCACCATGGTATTTGTTACGTGTATGTTTCTGAATTTCAAGCACTTACTGTAAGTAATATTTCTTGCAGGACCTTGAGTAAACAAGACCAAATAAAAACGATAGCATATTTTCAATACAGGGATAGTTCAATCACAGTACTAAATCTTTCAGTAATCTGACCCTTCTAACATCACTTGTTACTTTCACTGTTTTCGAAAAAAGACCAAAAAAAAACATAACAAATTTCATGCCTTTTGCAAGTCATACGATTCCCATTCCCGGTGGAGACATTACACGCTGCATTTAACTAGGTCTGTTTATTTTCATTGTCTTTACTTTCCTTATTTGGTATTAGTCTTCATGCTTAAATTCAATTGTACTTTAGGTAACCGTTACTTCTGAAGATGTATGTTGGAGCATACGAAACGTCAAGTTCATAAAAAGTTTTACAACATGCGTTATCTCGTTATGCTTATACCCGCAGTTTGATTGTTATTTTTACTCAAGTTGAAATGGCCGAAGAATAAGAGTGTCTATGAGTTAAGTTGACTTGTATGTTTACTCGCGAAACAAAGGATACATCAGTGTCAAAATGATTGCAAGACATCGGATTTTTGTTCATATTCACAAATAAAAAGCTTCACCTGTCCCTGTAAGAATTTATTCTGTCAGGAACGCCTCGCAAATATTAACAAAGTCAACTTATTAGAAAACTTCTATTTGCAACAAGCCACCATTTCACCATGGTATTTCTTACGTGTACGTTTCTGAATTTCAAGCACTCACCGTAAGTAATATTTCTTGCAGGACCTTGAGTAAACAAGACCAAATGAAAACGATAGCATATTTTCAATACAGGGATAGTTCAATCACAGTACTAAATCTTTCAGTCATCTAACCCTTCTAACATCACTTGTTACTTTTACTGTTTTCGAAAAAAGACCAAAAAACAACATAACAAATTTCATGCCTTTTGCAAGTCATACGATTCCCATTCCCGGTGGAGACCATACACGCTCCATTTAACTAGGTCTGTTTATTTTCATTGTCCTTACTTTCCTTATTTGGTATTAGTCTTTATGCCTAAATTCAATTGTTTTTTACGTAACCGTTACTTCTGAAGATTTATGTTGGGGCATACGAAACGTCAAGTTCATAAAAAGTTTTACAACATGCATAGTACTGTGAAGATTCATCTATCCGGGAATATGATAGCAGGCGAAGCATAAACTTGAATACTCTGGATATTTTGTGGACTTACTTTTGATAAGCTTTCGAGCTCTCCTGAGCTCCACATGACTGGTGTTGTTGGTGACGTCATTCTCGGAAGTAGGCGGGAAATTCGAAGGTTTCCGAACGGCCTCATCCTTCTCTTCCTGGGGAGGTTGGTCCAAATGGGGGACAAGTTGTAGCGGACTTCATCCTTGTTGAGTGAAGTGCATAGAGTCGGAATGTGGATCGCTTCCTTCACACCTCTTTCAAACCACCTAGGTTCAACCTCCAAAATCTCGGCGTTAGCAATATCGATGGAATGTCCCGGTTCAGTAGTGTGTATGTGCCTGGAGACCTCGGAAATAGAGGTGTTGGGGGCTCTGTGCTCCATGAATCTGGCCTTGAACGACCGTTCTGTCTCTCCTACGTAAGATGCCGGACACTCCTCACATGGAATGTGGTAAACTGGACCTGTGACTTGGAGTTTGTACTTGGAGTTTGTCCAGTTTGTCCTTAAGCCTGACCAGTAGTTGCCGTAAGGTATTAGATGGTTTGAAGTAGGCTGGGATGTTGTAGCCTTTCAGGATTCTTCCCAGTTCTTCAGAGAACCCATGGATATACGGCCGGGTATTTCTTCTTGCTGGTGCCGGATGATGGTAGTGTGGTGGCTTGACTTGAAGGCTGTTGTTCCTCATCGGGCTGTTTAGGGTCTTTCAGAGCCAACTAGGGTAACCATTGTAGCTCAGAGCAGTCCTAACATGATCAATCTCCCCCTCTCTGTCCTTGGAGTCACTGAAGATGGATTCCATGCGATGCGCCAGGGTCCTAACAACTCCCCTCTTATGTTCCAAGGGGTGGTTACTCTCAAAGTTGAGGTACTGGTCTGTGTGCGTGGCCTTTCTGTAGACTCTCATCTTTATGGTACAATCCCCATTGATCACGGACCACATGTCCAGGAAACCCAAGGGCTCTCTCTGTGTTGTTGTGTTCTGAGTGGGTCTCAACTTCTCCCTCGGTGGTCCACTTGATGTCATCATCTATGCTGTTGAGATGGTCTGTGAACTCTTGGGCATAGGCCTTCTTTAGTTTCGTATGGGTGTCGTCAATGTACCGCCGCCACCAGGTAGGGGGTGCGCGGCCGTCGTTATGGCCTTCTGTTCAAAGTCCTCCATGTACAGATTACACACAATGGGGGAAACTGGGGACCACATTGTAGCTCCATGGATCTGTTGGTAGAACTGACCTTGGTACAGGAAGTATGTACACTTCAAACACAAACCGAGTAGAGTCACAACATCCTTGGGGGCCATAGGGGTCCTATCCTTCAAGGTGTCGTCCTCCTCGAGCTTCTTGTGGATCAGTACAGGGGCTTTGTCAACGAGAACGCTGGTAAAAAGGACTGAGACATCATAAGACCTGACACGTTGCCCCAGACGAAGAACTCAGGTCTCATGATGTCTCAGTCCTTTTCACCAGCGTTCCCGTTGACAAAGCCCGTGTACTGATCCACAAGAAGCTCGAGGAGGACGACACCTTGAAGGATAGGACCCCAATGGCCCCCAAGGATGTTGTGACTCTACTCGGTTTGTGTTTGAACTGTACATACTTCCTGTACCAAGGTCAATTCTACCAACAGATCCATGGAGCTGCAATGGGTTCCCCCCATTGTGTGTAATCTGTACATGGAGGACTTTGAACAGAAGGCCATAACGACGGCCGCGCACCCCCTACCTGGTGGTGGCGGTACATTGACGACACCCATACGAAACTAAAGAAGGCCCACGCCCAAGAGTTCACAGACCATCTCAACAGCATAGACGATGACATCAAGTGGACCCCCAAGGGAGAAGTTGAGACCCACTCCGAAGACAACAACACAGAGAGAGCCCTTGTGTTCCTGGACACGTGGTCCGTGATCAACGAGGATGGTACTATAAAGATGAGAGTCTACAGAGAGGCCACGCACACAGACCAGTACCTCAACTTTGAGAGTAACCACCCCTTGGAACATAAGACTCCCCTCTTATGTTCCAAGGGATGGTTACTCCCAAAGTTGAGGTACTGGTCTGTGTGCGTGGCCTTTCTGTAGACTCTCATCTTTATGGTACAATCCCCATTGATCACGGACCACATGTCCAGGAAACCCAAGGGCTCTCTCTGTGTTGTTGTGTTCTGAGTGGGTCTCAACTTCTCCCTCGGTGGTCCACTTGACGTCATCATCTATGCTGTTGAGATGGTCTGTGAACTCTTGGGCATAGGCCTTCTTTAGTTTCGTATGGGTGTCGTCAATGTACCGCCGCCACCAGGTAGGGGGTGCGCGGCCGTCGTTATGGCCTTCTGTTCAAAGTCCTCCATGTACAGATTACACACAATGGGGGAAACTGGGGACCACATTGTAGCTCCATGGATCTGTTGGTAGAACTGACCTTGGTACAGGAAGTATGTACACTTCAATCACAAACCGAGTAGAGTCACAACATCCTTGGGGGCCATAGGGGTCCTATCCTTCAAGGTGTCGTCCTCGTCGAGCTTCTTGTGGATCAGTACAGGGGCTTTGTCAACGAGAACGCTGGTAAAAAGGACTGAGACATCATAAGACCTGACAAGTCGCCCCAGACGAAGAACTCAGGTCTCATGATGTCTCAGTCCTTTTCACCAGCGTTCCCGTTGACAAAGCCCGTGTACTGATCCACAAGAAGCTCGAGGAGGACGACACCTTGAAGGATAGGACCCCAATGGCCCCAAAGGATGTTGTGACTCTACTCGGTTTGTGTTTGAACTGTACATACTTCCTGTACCAAGGTCAATTCTACCAACAGATCCATGGAGCTGCAATGGGTTCCCCCCATTGTGTGTAATCTGTACATGGAGGACTTTGAACAGAAGTCCATAACGACGGCCGCGCACCCCCTACCTGGTGGTGGTGGTACATTGACGACATCCATACGAAACTAAAGAAGGCCCACGCCCAAGAATTCACAGACCATCTCAACAGCATAGACGATGACATCAAGTGGACCACCGAGGGAGAAGTTGAGACCCACTCCGAAGACAACAACACAGAGAGAGCCCTTGTGTTCCTGGACACCTGGTCCGTGATCAATGAGGATGGTACTATAAAGATGAGAGTCTAAAGAGAGGCCACGCACACAGACCAGTACCTCAACTTTGAGAGTAACCACCCCTTGGAACATAAGACTCCCCTCTTATGTTCCAAGGGGTGGTTACTCTCAAAGTTGAGGTACTGGTCTGCGTGCGTGGCTTTTCTGTAGACTCTCATCTTTATGGTACAATCCCCATTGATCACGGACCACATGTCCAGGAAACCCAAGGGCTCTCTCTGTGTTGTTGCGTTCTGAGTGGGTCTCAACTTCTCCCTCGGTGGTCCACTTGATGTCATCATCTATGCTGTTGAGATGGTCTGTGAACTCTTGGGCATAGGCCTTCTTTAGTTTCGTATGGGTGTCGTCAATGTACCGCCGCCACCAGGTAGGGGGTGCGCGGCCGTCGTTATGGCCTTCTGTTCAAAGTCCTCCATGTACAGATTACACACAATAGGGGAAACTGGGGACCACATTGTAGCTCCATGGATCTGTTGGTAGAACTGACCTTGGTACAGGAAGTATGTACACTTCAAACACAAACCGAGTAGAGTCAAAACATCCTTGGGGGCCATAGGGGTCCTATCCTTCAAGGCTTCGTCCTCCTCGAGCTTCTTGTGGATCAGTACAGGGGCTTTGTCAACGAGAACGCTGGTAAAAAGGACTGAGACATCATAAGACCTGACACATCGCCCCAGACGAAGAACTCAGGTCTCATGATGTCTCAGTCCTTTTCACCAGCGTTCCCGTTGACAAAGCCCGTGTACTGATCCACAAGAAGCTCGAGGAGGACGACACCTTCAAGGATAGGACCCCAATGGCCCCCAAGGATGTTGTGACTCTACTCGGTTTGTGTATGAACTGTACATACTTCCTGTACCAAGGTCAGTTCTACCAACAGATCCATGGAGCTGCAATGGGTTCCCCCCATTGTGTGTAATCTGTACATGGAGGACTTTGAACAGAAGGCCATAACGACGGCCGCGCACCCCCTACCTGGTGGTGGCGGTACATTGACGACACCCATACGAAACTAAAGAAGGCCCACGCCCAAGAGTTCACAGACCATCTCAACAGCATAGACGATGACATCAAGTGGACCCCCAAGGGAGAAGTTGAGACCCACTCCGAAGACAACAACACAGAGAGAGCCCTTGTGTTCCTGGACACATGGTCCGTGATCAACGAGGATGGTACTATAAAGATGAGAGTCTACAGAGAGTCCACGCACACAGACCAGTACCTCAACTTTGAGAGTAACCACCCCTTGGAACATAAGACTCCCCTCTTATGTTCCAAGGGATGGTTACTCCCAAAGTTGAGGTACTGGTCTGTGTGCGTGGCCTTTCTGTAGACTCTCATCTTTATGGTACAATCCCCATTGATCACGGACCACATGTCCAGGAAACCCAAGGGCTCTCTCTGTGTTGTTGTGTTCTGAGTGGGTCTCAACTTCTCCCTCGGTGGTCCACTTGACGTCATCATCTATGCTGTTGAGATGGTCTGTGAACTCTTGGGCATAGGCCTTCTTTAGTTTCGTATGGGTGTCGTCAATGTACCGCCGCCACCAGGTAGGGGGTGCGCGGCCGTCGTTATGGCCTTCTGTTCAAAGTCCTCCATGTACAGATTACGCACAATGGGGGAAACTGGGGACCACATTGTAGCTCCATGGATCTGTTGGTAGAACTGACCTTGGTACAGGAAGTATGTACACTTCAAACACAAACCGAGTAGAGTCACAACATCCTTGGGGGCCATAGGGGTCCTATCCTTCAAGGTGTCGTCCTCGTCGAGCTTCTTGTGGATCAGTACAGGGGCTTTGTCAACGAGAACGCTGGTAAAAAGGACTGAGACATCATAAGACCTGACACGTCGCCCCAGACGAAGAACTCAGGTCTCATGATGTCTCAGTCCTTTTCACCAGCGTTCCCGTTGACAAAGCCCGTGTACTGATCCACAAGAAGCTCGAGGAGTACGACACCTTGAAGGATAGGACCGCAATGGCCCCCAAGGATGTTGTGACTCTACTCGGTTTGTGTTTGAACTGTACATACTTCCTGTACCAAGGTCAATTCTACCAACAGATCCATGGAGCTGCAATGGGTTCCCCCCATTGTGTGTAATCTGTACATGGAGGACTTTGAACAGAAGTCCATAACGACGGCCGCGCACCCCCTACCTGGTGGTGGCGGTACATTGACGACATCCATACGAAACTAAAGAAGGCCCACGCCCAAGAATTCACAGACCATCTCAACAGTATAGATGATGACATCAAGTGGACCACCGAGGGAGAAGTTGAGACCCACTCCGAAGACAACAACACAGAGAGAGCCCTTGTGTTCCTGGACACGTGGTCCGTGATCAATGAGGATGGTACTATAAAGACGAGAGTCTACAGAAAGGCCACGCACACAGACCAGTACCTCAACTTTGAGAGTAACCACCCCTTGGAACATAAGAGGGGAGTGGTTAGGACCCTGGCGCATCGCACGAAATCCATCTTCAGTGACTCCAAGGACAGAGAGGGGGAGATTGATCATGTTAGGACTGCTCTGAGCTACAATGGTTACCCTAGTTGGCTTCTGAAAGACCCTAAACAGCCCGCTGAGGAACAACAGCCTTCAAGTCAAGCCGCGACACTATCATCATCTGGCACCAGCAAGAAGAAATACCCGGTCTTCATGCCGTATATCCGTGGGTTCTCTGAAGAACAGAGAAGAATCCTGAAAGGCTAGAACATCCCAGCCCACTTCAAACCATCTAATACCTTACGGCAACTACTGGTCAGGCTTAAGGAGAAACTGGACAAACTCCAAGTCACGGGTCCAGTTTACCACATTCCATGTGAGGATTGTCGGCCATCTTATGTAGGAGAGACAGAACGGTCGTTCAAGGCCCGATTCATGGAGCACAGATGCCCAGCTCCTCTACTTCTGAGGTGTCCAGGCACGTACACACTACTGAACCGGGACATTCCATCGATATTGCTAACGCAGAGATTTTGGAGGTTGAACCGAGGTGGTTTGAAAGAGGTGTGAAAGAAGCCATCCACATTCGGACTCTATGCCCTTCACTCAACAAGGATCGAGGCCGCTACAACTTGTCCCCCATCTGGACCAGCCTCCTAAGGAACAGAGGGAGGGGGGCCGCTCGGAAACCTTCGAATTTCCTGCTTACTTCCGAGGATGACGTCACCAACAACACTAGTCATGTGAAAAGTAAGTCCACAAAATATCCGGAGTATTCAAGTTTCCTCAGAGCAAACTGCCAATCAAAACACCAACATTGCATCAAAAAAATTGCAAAGTGGTGTGCAAATGAACCAAGGGCTTCACTGTAACAGTGAAAAATATTAATTTTTCATCTGCAAAAAAGATTATAATTAATTTCTTTTCACCATCTCTGGAGAGATCACTTGGGAAAAACGCAAGGATCAAAATATTACATTTGCATTATTAATGCATGGGTTCCCACATTCCTTGCTAAATTTGCATAGCACAAAAGAGAAAAATCACGTGAGAGGTAACGCAACAATCTGGGGCCTGTTGCTCGAAGCCTGGTTAGTGCTAACCGTTGGTTAAAGAGGTATCAAATCCTATAGGTTTCCATGGTATTTAACACTGGTTAGTGCTAACCATGCTTCGAGCAACCTGGGCCAGTTCAACTCATACTGTTATCATGGCGGAATGCGATCAAGATGTGCTCGAAAATGAAGACGTAATGGCCAATGTAGAAAGGTTTATACGATATGGATGCGGGTGCTCTCGTGGTGTGGAAGGTGGGGCTAAACAATAGAATACAGGGCCACTTGTGGTTACATGTTAGATAGAGCTTTCTATACCAGAACCTTCTGATCTGCAAAGGTACGTTTTCACAACTCTATGGTTTAAGCTATTCATGGTGCCGAAGGTTAAAAGAGCACTACCAACAAAACAGACTTTCCCAAAGGATCCACCACAACAGCAAGCGCTTACCTCACACTTTCACCCTAAGCAATCGCGGCGACAGTTACAGTTAAAAACTATTTGAAGCGCAACAAAATAAATAAATATAGATAACAAGCATGAATTCGATGCAAATCGATGAGATCAAACAAGAAACACCATATGACGCATAACTATCTCGAGTGGAAACCGGTCGTTTCGCCTACAGCGTCGATTCCCCTACACACTTAAAGTGGATTCGCCTACACTAGTAAAGTCGATTCACCTACATATTGTTTTGCGAACTCATTGATAAAAGCTCACGTGTAACGCAAAACATTCATGTTCAACTCCGGAGTGGACAGTGATAGGGACAAAAGCCACTGACAGTAAGCACTTGCACAGCTATCAAAATATTAAGTGACTACACTTCACTTAACAAAACACACTGTGATTACTGATTACATTTACTCGGATAAACACAGTAAGCGCTCATTACAAACGCTTGCGCAGCACTTACCGAAGCAGGTGAGATTTTTTTCATTTCAATAGGACATTGTTTCGAGACTTTATGGTCGCTTGCACAGCACTTACCGAAGGAGGTGAGATTTTTTCACTTTCAATAGGACATTGTTTCAAGACTTTAATTAAAGTTAACACCAACAATATCTTCCAATCACGAAGCTGCGATTTCGATCCGTCTTGATCGGGCGTTGTGGTATAAAAGCGCTGTGATTTTTGTTCAATCCATTCCACTAACCTTCTCAGAATAGTCTTGATCGCGACGGCTCTTATTGGATATGAACAGCTATTATTGTTTATTTTGCGCTGAAGAAGTAACCTCAAGACAAGAAGCACTCCTATGTGATGGTTGCGACAGATGGCAACATCGGCGATTCTAGACTGGCATTACAAGGGAACAGTAAAGAGAGGTAGTGAGATCAGGTCTAGAGGTTATTTGGCGATGCCTGTCTTGCAGCGCCAGTTCAACCCCAATTCCTGAAAGTACAAGACTCAGCTATGACGATATGGACGCCTTCGACATTCCGGCGTCATTTGAGATAGACAATGAACAAACAGGGACAAACAGGTATGGGTACTTTTTCAATTTGCAAATTAGCCGTGCGCCACAATTATGCAATGGAGTTTGATTATATATTGTTTTAGTGTGCTAAGAATGTTCAGTTCTTGTTTGTAGGCGAGTTACGCTTTTAGAGAACTACTCTTTCGTCAAATTTTCACGAAATTCTAACACGGGGTTCCTTAGAAAACATTTCATTTCCATTGAAAGAACCAGTCACAAATTTTTGGTCAAATGATCGATACTATTTGCTACAACCCTAGCCCGTGCTTAATAGCATCACCAACAGAATCTGTAAAGCACACGCTAAATGCAAATAAATTTTGGTGTTTACAAATTGACATTATTAACAAAGTTTACAGAGCAACAGCAGCAACTAAAATAAAACTTAAATAAATAGTAAACAAATAAGTGAATAGACAGAACAAAAAGGATTCGCAAGCTGTATTGATAGAAATTACATGATTGTTACAAATTTATAAGCTTTTGATTATTTCAAGAATTGAAGAAGGCATAAGGTAAGCATTTTCTTCTTGATTTTCGAACACAAAAACGGGTCTCCTCACCATTCTCCTCGCAGCTCCCCTACCAAAATTTTCCCTCGCCGGTAAACAATCCAACAAGGCTTGTATCGGTTATTGATTTGCCTCGCGGGCAAACAATCAGGCAACACTTGCATCGGTTATTTATTTAGTCATTTGTCAGTGTGTAGGCGAATCGACTTTACGTGTGTTGGTAAATCGACTTCAGTGAAGGCGAATCGAATGTCCTTGCCTGACAAATTGTTGATGAAGGTTCCAAAAAGTCGAATGCTAAATCGTAATTTTATGCGACAATCAGACATAAAATCAAATATTACCTGCTTTTAGTTAAGGCTTACCTTCTTAAGTTGAGTCATTATCCGTATTCCTTGCTTTGGATCAGCATAAGGAGTAAAGCAACTTCGAATGACAAGCCCGCGAAAGAGACTGCTGACCACAAACTGAAGGGTTCTCGATTCACATGGCGAGTAGTGGCTATCAGCCGTAAAAATGATACCCATCGTACCGGCTGTAAGCCGATCATCGTATACTATAGTACCACTTGTTTCTCATTTGTATAGAATTCTGGGAATGCTGTTATGAGTACATTCTGTTTTGCCTCGATTGTGTTAAATAGCAATCTTGTATAGCAAGGTAAGCTCATTTTTTAAGCTCAAGTGAGATAGATTAGGGTAAAGCATAAGCTACTTTCGCCGTCGGCGGGTGTATGGGCCGCTAAGTATTTCGATCAACATGTCGATCTCTTCCTTACTTGTTCGGCGACGTACTTGCTGGGATTTCTTTTGAAGTCCATTCTTTATGTTGTTCCACTTCCACGCTACGAAGGGGAAATCAAGGCTCAAGTCAGTGTAAGGTATCATAAAGAAGATGTAGTAATACCAAGACAACATTGCCTATAAGTTGTGATGCTGTAGGGGATTCTTGCGGCACCTGTGGAGGCACCAGTCTAGTGGTCGGTGAAACTCAGGATCACCCAGCAACGGCTGATGATCAAGGTGACGGTTCTTTTTGCTCCGATTTACATATGGGGAGTGAAGGTGAAGAGGAAGGGGACACTGTTCATTTGCAAAGACTTCGTAGAGCTGAAGAGGCTTGGTCAAAGGTGCGGGAGACCGCACTACTTACCACCCTCGAAATTGAAGGATCGTTCTTGGAATCACGTTTTTTCTGTGCTTGTGCTGCTACTTGTCGCTGCCTTGATTGTGGTCCCTCAATCTCAATGAGCTTATGCGAGTCTTGTGCAGTAGAAAAACACAAGACACTTCATATATTCCATCATGTCGAAATTTTAAAGGTGAGAAATTGCATTATTATACGTCGTAAGTAGTACGTATATGCTTGAACACATGTACGAACTCAGGCTTCCTCTTTGATATGCTGTGCACACTAATATTTCTTTCTTTACTTAGACAATGTATGAACCAGTTAAGTCCTTTAATATTCTGGTCGGAGTATTGCAGACTGCTCTAAATGTAAAGTAATTTATTATTGCTTTTAAAATTGCCAAAAATAATGAAAGTGCTGATTAATAGTGTATTAAGGGTGCAGAAATGAAGATGCATGTTGGGGAGCTCAGGGTATTGTTCCACTATACGTTTGTTGTAGGAGGAAAATTTGTTATTATGGTCTCACACATGTATGTCCCAGGTTTCTCAAAGGCCATTCTGATCCTCCTTTCTCCTCGACTTCAGAGATCTCCAGTTAAAGAAGGCATTGTCCAATGCACAAGTTACCTATTGGGCTGCTGCTTCTATTGATTCATCTGCAATCTCCTTGTTTTTTGTTCTCAGTTCTGTCTTCTATAGTGGAAGTACTGTATCCAACAATA
Organism: Montipora foliosa; assembly: GCF_036669935.1. Classification (NCBI taxonomy): domain Eukaryota; kingdom Metazoa; phylum Cnidaria; class Anthozoa; order Scleractinia; family Acroporidae; genus Montipora; species Montipora foliosa. The sequence goes on along the minus strand of NC_090870.1, from coordinate 26,236,099 downwards.
ATATTGGTCTCAGGCATGAAAGCTAAGCTCTATCTTTGGTTGTGGCTGAAAAAGTGCAAAGACTGTGTAGTAAAGAGCTCACAGTCTTGTTTGCGTTAGTGATGTTATTCTTTACATATTCATGCCGGCGTAATCATGCAAAAGATAGATGCCAATATACATGTTAATATCGTCAGCTTCCTAGACCTGGTCATGAAGTTTTTAATCAACGAGAACCAACTCAAAGTGGGTGGTAGTGATCTGAATGAAATAAAATAATATGAACCCTTGATAGTAACCCCTGCATGTAATTGTCCATTCTCACTTAGTTGAAGACGAGTTTTCTTTGTGACTGATGTAAACAGCCATCAATCAAAAATTTCTTACAATGAAATGTCCTACTCATGTAATTATTAACTGGCCCTACAGTACCACTGGTCAGTTAATTTTTAAATGATAATACCCAGGGACTACAAACTATATGCTCTATTAGCGGGTCAGTCTCCTACTGGATTTTTCTTATTAACTAAAGCACCATTTGAATATTTAGGGTCAATTGATTTTGTGCTTTGAATAATAAATATCATTATCGTAAGTGAGCTGGCTTAGTTCTGTGATAACTAATGTAAAGTCAACTCACTTTTTTTATACTTGACTCAAGTGCATTATTTTTTTTTACCTTTTGTTATTAAATTTCTGCAGAATCAACGCAAGTTATACCCAGTGTGATAATTGACAGTTTTAAAGAAATTCAGGTAATTTGTAAATATCAAGACATGAGCATGATTGCAAGATTTACTTAGTGTTAATTTATTGAACATGCATTTACATGTATATGCCATAACAGTAACTTCTTGTATATTGTACAGCCGGTATTTCTCAGCTTTTGGCCTTCTTTAGGGGCAATATTTAGAAAATTGTAGAAGTTTAAAGGTGTATTTCAGTCCATACTGCACACTCTCTGTTTTGGTTTCATGCAAGAATTATAATCTGCAACTACCTACATGTATGTGACATAACTTTAAAATGTGCATTGCATTAATGGCTGTTGGTGTGGATGCCTGAAGCTCGTTGTTACTGATAAGAATAGTTTATTACTCCTATTGCACAGTTTCCATAAGAATGTTCAATTGTGCACTACATTAAATTGTCTATAACTAATAAAAATAAATTTACATAGATAAGAACAATAGAGTAAAATGCAATAAACATTTTAAAAAGCGTACATGTAATTATCTGTACAAACTAAAATTGAAATATATTTACAGTAGCTAGAAAAAGCCAACTTAAAAAAGTTGCGTGCTCTTCAAAAGCCTTTTAAAACCCTCAACAGTACTACAGCTGTACTACCAGCCATTCGTATGTTGGATGGTACTGTAACTCATTCCATAGTTTAGGCACATGAAGCTGGGAAAGCAAGATCCTCGAGAGTTGCTAATGATCAAAAATTATTTATTATGAATCTTCCCACATTGTTTGGATGAATTAGTTGATTAGTTTACAATCTTCAAGTCTGATCAAAAGTAGAGAATCATCATAGGAATTTGCAAATTATGTAACCTGATTGTTGTTGCAAAATCTAGAAATCAAAGGATTTAGGTGTTATTATATAATATTAGGGCAACCCTACAACCCGGAATCCGGAATCACAGGTCATTGTTTTACCAATACAGAGAGTAGAAATTATCCTAAACATTCATAAAAGCTAACCTTAGGCCTAATTAGGCCAAAACAAATGTTTTAAGGCCTAAGGTTAGCTTTTATGAACGTTTAGGATAGTTTTTACTCTCTGTATTGGTAAAACAATGACCTGTCATTCTGGATTCTGGATTCTGGATTCCCGGTTTTAGGTTGCCCATTATATTACTTTTAAATGGTTATTGAAAGTCAATTTTTAATTAAAAACATGCCATTAAGTAAAATGTAAATTAGATGCACAACTGAGGAGTAAGTCTGATGCTTGTTACTATCCTTCTCAATTAATGTTTCTTTGGCTGATGTTCACATTGCAGAAAAGTTTGTCAATTAATGAATTCCTCGATCCAACTTGAAGATAGTCATCACCATTATTGTTGGGAGTTACAAGTTTAATTGGCAGTCGTTGACCCAGTTAGCTTGTTTTAATTATCATTGCTACGGACATGTGGTGAGTTCCTAGCTGGAAATGCCATTCGATCAAGGTCTTGGTATTTAGCTTTAAGTGAGACAGCCATATTTGGTAGAACTTGCCATCATGAATTCCCCAAGAGGTGCATCAATATGAAGCATGGTGAAAGGTGAGCAAATGCAGTGCCAATGAGTTGTATACACAATGTGTTATGTAAATGTATTTGAATAGCACATCTGGTTTCTTGTTATCTTTTTGACAAATGAACCAAAAATGTGGAGAAAATTTCAACTATGCACGCATCATGTAGTTTCCATTCTTTAGTGAATTACATGTACTAAGGTCTTTGTGGACCATTATTTTTGCTAAGAATTACGGCTTAAATGCTCAATTATAACTATTAATTTTTGTTGTTGTCAGACATGTTTTGCACATTCTTTTATGCTATCCAGACTTGCATATCCAGTGTGGTTCTCAACTATCTCTTTGATAACATCATACTTATGTATTTTAACTTATTATACAGTACACGGTTATTTTGCTACTGTTTATAGTTATTTTTATAGTTATTTTGTTACAGAGATGAAGGGCATGAGACAGACACTTTTTTGGTTTTTAAAGTATTATTGAACTATATGCTAAACCTAAGTATACATGTATGAAGCTCAGTTGGTTGTTGTACTAAATATCTTTCAGATAAAATTGAGTCCTCGCAGGGTCCCTGGCTTCGGGCTTGCTGATGGTGAGGTGCTTGAATGTCTTTGGTCATTTTTGAGGTGGTTTGGCTGAATGACCAAGAAAATGAGGCCTAATCATAGAGTTGATGTTTTGACTGATGCTCTCCTTTTTTGTGCCAGAAAGCAAGCTGCTTGTCTAGGTATAAAATTAAAGCTACATTGTATGATTTGAAAGTGAATGTTGTTATTCATCCAGATTCAATTCAAGTGAGGAATTTTTAAATCTTTTTTCAGGAAATTTTGATCTTAATTATTAACAGACGTTTGGACTGAAACCATTAGTCTTCATCAGTGAAGTTTGTCACGTGGTAGCTAGTTCACTATCACGTGACAAACTTCGAGGGACGAGACGAGGGCCAGAGCAAGGATGAAACAACATCAACGGCCAAACTCCAATCCTGCTCAAAATTCAGCAGTTTATTGTCACTGGGAGGACACGGACACATGTTGGATTCGAAGGGAGTGAAGATCCTAGATAAAGAATGAGATTGGCGAAGGAGGGGGATAAAGGAAGCGATATGGGAAAGGGTGGAGGACCCAACCATGAACAGAAAGGGGGGGCTCCGGTTCTCTCTGTCTCACTCTTGGGACTGGGCCCTTGTCTCTGTCCCTGAACATTTGTCACGCGATAGTGAACTACCACGTGACACACTTCACTGATGAACACTGATGGATTTGGTCGAAATGTCTGTTAATAATAATAATAATTTTTTAAGAT
>NC_090870.1:26207558-26227558 GCF_036669935.1 Montipora foliosa | reverse complement strand
GATCATTAGCCAGTATAAGAGTACCCAGCCATCGTATACGATGACGTCCGGTATTACTGGGTTCTGGGTGTAATTGGCCCCTATTTCGCCCAAAAATGACGAAAATGGCAATTTTGAGAAGGATGAATATGTGTTAAAGTTGAAACAGCTAGAAAAACCCAAAATATTGAAATAATTTCTTAGTTATCATTATTCAGTATAAGTGTAGCCAGCCATCGTATACGATGCCGTCCAGTATTCATTGATTCTGGCTGTATTTGATCGCTTTTTCGCCGAAAAATAATGAAAATGGCAATTTTAAGGAAGAATAAATGTGTGTTAAAGTTGAAATGGCCAGAAAACCCGAAAACGTTGAAATCATTTCCCAGTGATTATTAGCCGTTATAAGTGTAGCCAGCCATCGGATACGATGGCGTCCCGTATGCCTTGATTCTGGGTGTAATTGATTGCTATTTCGCGGAAAAATAGTAAAAATGGTGATTTTGAGGAGGAAAAATATGTGTTTAAGTTGAAACAGCTAGAAAAACCCAAAATATTGAGATATTAACCAGTGTAAGAGTAGCCAGCCATCGTATACGATGATGTCCGGTATTCATTGATTCTGAGTGTATTTGATCGCTACTTCACCGAAAAATAATTAAAATGGCAATTTTAAGGAAGAACCAATGTGTGTTAAAGTTAAAACGGCTAGAAAAACCGAAAATGTTGAGATGATTTCTCAGTGATTATTATTAGCCAGTGTAAGTGTAGCCAGCCATCGTATACGATGGTGTCCGGTATTCCTTGGTTCTGGGTGTAATTGATCACTATTTCGCCAAAAATAGTGAAAATGGAAATTTTTGGGAGCATAAACGTGTGTTAAAGTTGAAACGGCCAGAAAAACCCAACATATTGGAATCACTTTTCAATGAATATCAACCAATATAAGTGTAGCCAGTCATCGTATACGAGGGAGTCCGGGTTTCTTTGATTCTGGGTGTATTTGATCGCTATTTCGCCGAAAAATAAAGAAAATGGCAATTAAGTAGGATGAATCTGTGTTAAAGTTGAAACGTGTAGAAAAACACAAGTTATTGAAATTACTCTTCCGTGAATATTAACCGGTACGGATGTACCCTGTCGTCGTATACGATTGAGGTTCCGGGGTTGTTGTGTGTCATATAGTATACGATTGACGGCTGATAGCCGCGTACGATGGTGCATTTTCAGCGGCTATCACCCATAGGGATCGAGTGAATCGGGTGCGTTTCCAGTCTGGTCTCAATTGCTAGAGAACCAACCTCCTCCCATGGTCTCTCTCAGGTAAGAGGGAGCTCAAGCAACGACAACGGCGACGGCAACGAGAACGTCACAAATTTGCATATTTAGTGGGAAAAAACAATATCTTTGCACGCTCCGCACGTGCGTTTTTTAAGCTTTTGTTTATTTCTTCGCCGTCGTCAACAAAACTACAACGTGAATAGCCAAATTTGAGGCTTTATAGTCTGGTTTAAACTGTGACATAAGCATAAGCAAAAGCTGTGTAAACCGTGAGTGACATAAGCATAAGAAAGAAATCGTTTCCATTTTCTTATGCGTAGGCTTATGGTTATGTCACGTTTATAACAGTAAACCGGGCCGGGGGGCCAACATAAACATAAGCGTAAGACCGAGGTGTCAGCTGTTTTTATGCCAACGGATATTCAAAATAGGGAGCTTACGAAACGAGGACGACGACGGCTACGAGGACTTCATTTAAAAATACGAGTTCACGTTATTCATATCACTACGAAACTATTTCATGTCGTTTCGCGTTAAAAATGTGTAATAACTGTTGAGGAATTAAACTGGTATGAGTGGGTTGGACGCGTACAGAGAGAACTGAAAATTCATCGTCATGTGCTAACGTCCTCCACAGAAACTTGAATTTGGTCATTTCACGTCGTCATCTAGGAGATGACGGCAAAGAAATGTACCAAAATGTAAAACGCACGTGCAGAGCCATTGTTTTTGCTCACTAAACCTATTGTTTTGTGGCGTCGTCGTTGCCGTCGGCGTCGTCGTTTCGTAAGCTCTCTATTAATAGTGCCTAAGACGGCGTCCGAAGGTACTGTTTTTTTACAAGAAACTTGCTGAGACGGTTCGCAATTATCCCTGCCTTTGCGACAAATCGCCAAAAATAAAATTCTTAGTTTGCTGGTTGCAGTTCCCGAGTCTCCTTGTTCTTTCCTCTTCCGGGAAATATCCCTTAGAAAATACCCAACAGGACCTCCTCAGTCTGTTTTCTCGTTCTATTTCTTGTCGCCGTCGTCTTCTTCTATAGAGCAGAAGGAGTGATAGTAGGAGGAGAATTTCTTCTTCGTCCGTCATTTTGGAAACGTTTCTCATCGCATTGTCCACCTATTTTTTTCCGGCGCAAACTGCGCTTGCGTAGGTCACTTTTCTTATGCTTATGCAACATCTTATCCTTTAGCAAGGACGTCAGCACTTGAAGATAAATTTTCATTTGCTCCCCTAAATTAAGCGTCGTTCTGACCAGTATCATTCTCGAGGAACTACCACACCCTAATCATATTAAAAAGGATGAAATAACGGCGGGTCTAATCTGCAACTCGCAGGTCACAGGTTGCAGGTCATTGTTTCAGCAATACAAAAAGTATCCGAAAGGTTAGCTTTTAAGAATGTTTAGGATACTTTCTGTACTGGTGAAACAATGACCTGCAACCTGTGACCTGCGACCTGCAGATTAGACCCGCCGATGAAATGATCACGAGGCGATTAAAATATTAAACGTGAATTCATATTTTGAGATGACTTTCTCGTTGTGATCGCCGTTGTCGTTCCTTAAGCTCCCAATTACCTCAAAAAGTAAACGGTTACTTCTGAAGATATATGTTGAGACATACCAAACTTTAAGTCAATAAAACTCTATTTCAGTTATGCGCTTGTTTAAGCTCATGTTTGTCACCGCACTTTGAGTTCAAGAAAATTATCTATTATGGCATTTTTCATATTCGCTAATCGACGATAACAGTCAATCCAGAAAAAATTAGGAATTGCCGATAATCGTCATTTCAGAGGTACAGTTCATGTTGCCGTCCTGCTTCACGGAAGGGAAAAAGAGAGACCCTGGGAACGAGGTTGAAAGAGAACAAGAAAGGCGCGCTCATGTTCTCCCGCGGGTTCTCCTTTCACTTCCCCTTCGAACGCCAGCCACGCAGGCTGCTCGATTGCTTGCAACAAGATCGCGAGACTAGGTCCCACTTGTTCCAGCAGAGAAGGGATAATTTTATCCACTGGATAAAAAACTATTTAGTTTTCCTAATTGGTGAACTTTTTGAAACTCGATTATTTGACGAGGACTATCAAACTGCCATATGATAAGGGCTTGTCGACTTCCCCACATGTCCCTACTTAATCAGTATACATACCCTCCTGTGTTTTATGACAATGAACGTCCTTTGTGGCTGCGGCGCTTTGTTCTTGTTTATCAGGCGCTTTTCTCGAGTAGTAAATTAACGGAGGACGAGATCTTTGTCCTACAATCTTTAGTTTCATCGCCTTCGGTGGCTTTAGAATAATATCAGCCTAAGTTCGGTTTTCTGAAAGTATAAGGTTCCAGTTTCTGAACAAGAAAAGGCTCATGGCTGAGCTTAACAAGAGAGGAGTCAGTTTGTCGATGTGGTAACAAAAGGCGATACTGGTGAAAAGACAGAGAAACAGTACCCGGAGTGAGGATCGGGGAATGCGATGACAGGAACGGAAAATTATGAACAGGGATTAAAGGAATCTAAACGAAAACTCTTTAAAACGCTTCTTTTTCGCTTCGAACTTGATTCATTCTCTTCATCTGCGTTTGTTTCTCATAAGCACAGTTCTTATCTTTTTGTTCATCGCACTGTACGGGTCATAATAGTCCGATGGGTTCTCTCATGTCAAAATTGTGTAAGGCTTTTAGAAAAATGCGGTACGAAAATCATGAAGCCGAAATAGATGGGGCGGTTCAGGTGCAACTTAATCTCTATAGTAACAGCGAATTGGTCTTCTTGCTTGGGGATACGACAGGCAACAGTGAAGTATGATGGTAGATTGATAGATTGTAGTATCATCATCAAAAGGAAAAGTGCTTCGAGGAATTTTTTATTCACATACAATAAAAATAGAAGTAGAACCAGTACAGAGCTGAGACACAACACACGCCTAAGCAGGCGATTATGGTCATTTTCGAGATTTTTGCTAAGACTTTTTATGTTACTGTGAAAGATATTAGAAAAAGACCTTTTTTTTCGCATCATTAAACGAAATGACCGCTTCTATTGTTTCGTTTTGTGATTTTTGCTGCAAAAGAAAGTGGATTTCAATGAACTGTTGCTGCAAGTAGGCGCCCTGCTAGGACATCACAAAGCCACGTAACATCATGAATATGGAAACCTATTTGATACTGTTTCTTGAATGTTTGCGCTCAAATAACTTAAAACGTATAAATGAAAATCAACGGGTATGTTTTTGTTGTATTTAGCGATCAATTTTTAGAGTTAAGTTCATGTCTTAATTTAGTTTGTGGCGATTTTGCTGTGACCTGAACGCCTACCGCCTAACGCCTTTAGAAAGCACTAACAAAGGAAAGTATTTTTACGGAAATTTTAGACTTGAATTGATGTTGTTTTGGAATGAAAGAATTTAGAGCGGGGTTTTTGTCGACACTGCTTCAATTGCACGGTCTAACAGCAAGGAACCCAAAGTGTGTCCATGAGTCTTCCATGTGTACCACCAGAAGCAAAACTCGACCAGATCTCAAGGGGCATTGAGCTATTTCAATTAATTGAAAGTTTTTATCAGGAAATTTTCAAATAACAACTCGTGTGATTTTGTTCTGGTATTACATAGTTTCAAATTTAACGAAACCGAATTATTCAAGCGGCATTTGCTTGAGGGATTTTGTGAATGAAAACTTTGAAGAAAGTGGTTTGTATCAGCAAGACGATGCCCGGCCTTGCAAACGCTAATGAATCTACGCCTCCAAGGATTCATTATATGACAACTAAGAATATTCAATGTTTTGGTTTAATAATGACAAAAGTTTGGGATGAGGTTTACCTTGGAAATTCCTTATGCTTATAAGTCTTCCTGTTTACACTTTGCAAATCTCAAACCAGCCCTTACAAGCCTCTTTAGTGACATGATTTTTCGTACACAAGTGCATAGACTGACTCGGAGTTGACAAATTCAATCATACCGCCATTGCCCGCACTTTTCTTTCCTTTTGTCCCCAAACCAAGGCGTATTTGCTAATAAGACATACTTTTATTTCGCGAAAGTATCGGAGCATGAACATTTTCCTAAAGCCTTGAGGTGCAGGGTGCTCGTAATCTGCCCATTTGTGCAATGATTATCTGCGACTTTTGTATATCAAGTTAGTTCGTTTGTTTAATAATTTAAGCACATTCTTCTCATTCGTCCATTCTCATTATAAAACCACTTTTGTTTCAGTAAGCAAACATTTTGATTATTACGTTTGACCAGCCATGTGTGTGATACAGTTGTACGGACCATTATTCGAGACACAGGTCCTGGCACGTGTCCTTTACACGAGTCTTGATCACTTTGCAAAAAAACAAGACACGTGATTCTTGTCTCTAAATATTTACTGTTTTCTCATGTTATTGATGTTTTCTAAATATCTAAAGGCTGAAAGTACCTTGAATGTCAAATGGACACACACCAACGAAAAAGTACTGTATGGTCACATCAGGTCGAATAACACACTTTACCTCCATCACTCGAGATGCGGTTAACGTCGATTTACTTTGATATCTTTAATGAGTTCATACTTTAAGTGCTGAAACACGTACCAGGAATCCCTCATGCGATGTCCTCGATTTTACAAATTCCAAAATGTTCATCCAAAGTTTTTTACTGTTTTGAAACCACAATGTTTCAAATGAACAAAAAGGAAATCAAGATCCACAACTGTTATGAAATTTAAAATTTAGCCAAAATCAGTAACTGGAAACTGGCAACAAGGTCACGTTCAAAGTTGCGAGATTAAAATTTGTTCTTCAGTGGGCTTCAATAGTTTCTTTGGCCAGGAGAGAGTTCCACTAAACGACAGTCAGTGTAGTCACCGTGTTAATTTTTACTGACGGCTTTCCGCGATCATGAAAGCGTCATGCACCAAGCCTTTAAAACGGATACGGAATCAGCGTAGTACCGTAGTTGCTGGAGTGGTTTTCATGGTAATAGATTGACTGTGGTTTTTCTAGTCAGCATTCCCGTTAATTTTTCTCCAGGCCTTTAACAAAACGGATGCGGAATTAGCGTAGTACGGTAGTTACCGGAATGGTTTTCATTGTAATAGACTGATTGTGGTTTCTCTAGTCAGCATTCCCTTTGATTTTTCTCCGCCTTGGTTTCCGAATCTATCACTTCATTGGAACTGCTCTTGATCACTAACTTTTTTTCATCGCGCACTTCGAAGCTCCTGAAGGCCTAGTATCTCGCAATGAAATATTTGAAAAATGTAATACAAAAAGAACGACTGGTTAAAGAAACTTTAACAAACTTGAGCTCCACTATTAAGTTTATAAATAGAATTAAAACAAAGGAAAGTATGTGGTTTCCGAAAAGTTAAAGGGTATTCCAACGCCACAATTACAAGACTGAATGAAAATCACATTTTATGTGGTTGGTTTATGGTAATAACTGAATGACTGAGATAAAGTAAACATAGAAATTCGGGGAACACAGCAGGATGTACACTGAGCAGTTGAACATTTTTTCATTAGAGAAACGTTCAATTAGCAGGTATGTCGGTTTAATGATGTTCCTGTTCGTCCATAAGCTATAGTTAGTGAGGGAACTCACTGGGCCCCGGGGTACCAATTATTTTTTGATGACGCAGGGAGGTCTGAGAGTGTATTTTACTTTATAGCGGTCTACTTGATTGCAGGCACAAAACCACTCTTAAGTTGAAAGCAGCGCAAATCCATACGGTTTTACTTAATTTAAAAGATCTACCCAAGCTATTCTGAGGGAATGTATTCAGGTACTTCATGGGCTAATTATTTAGCAGAGATCACAGTTGTTTAATGAATTGGAATAAATATAAAGTTTAGTTTTAAGGAGGCTCAAAAGGGTCTCTGGCTGAGGGAGCGCACGTAAGCCACTCGCGCAATACTTGAAACTACTCATGTCAGGTCATCAATCAAAGACAAAAAATGGACAACGTCGCTAAAATCGGAAATAAATTTCGTCAGATGTGTTGAGCACTATCTTGAAACGTAGCTCGGTGCGCGGCTACACTGATATTTTTGTAAACAAGTAAGATTCGTTTCTTTCTGCATTTTTTCAACTTCCAAGAGCGTTTTCGAGAAGCTAAATATTTTGAGCAAGAGCCGATACAACGTAGATTTGATTTTAGTGGTGTACTATATTTCGGCTGGCCAAACCAGCCTTCTTCAGGTACAATGGGAGGTTACATTGTATTGGTTCTATTTGCATGTTTGTAGCGAATTGATGTTGACGAAATACTGGAAAATATGTGATAAAATATGCCAGTTACAACAAATTTGAATTCAAATACTAAAAGTAACGGAAAAATAACGGAAGGGACTGTACCAAATAAACTGAAATCTAATACGTTTCTTCAAGGATATTAAGACCGCTGTTTTCGTTTTCACGAGTCTACAATAGTTCTCATACCGAATATTAAGTAAGAGAGTTTAATGGGTCTTTGGATATGAGAATAAATACACTAAGACACCGAATTGGCAAAGTTCCTAGTTTTTCAGGTACGTTCGAAAAAATTGACTTTTAGAGGGTCTTAGCAGTGGTACCGTTGCCATGGCAACAGTAAGGGGTTTGCGGTGAACCTTAGAAAATGGTCTGACAATAGTTTAATAACTGACAACTGTTCACTGAAGTGGAGGGGGCTAGTCGCGGTGAGGTAAACATCCACCACTGAGGTGAAGAATTGTTTTTTGAGATAATATGGCACAAAAAGGTGATTTAACTCACATATTTCTGGCAAAGATTACAATATTTTCGGGCGCGAATCCCCCCGAGTTGCTATCTACTGATTTAGTGTATACCAGGAGTGTTTGGCTTTAACTGTGAGAAACTAAGAAAATTCAGAGAAAAAACATCTCATCTGTTTGCTTCAGCTTTCTTAACCAATGCTGATGTCATAGCGAATGTTAGCTTTCAGTAACAAAAGGATCGTTTAAGACCAAACCATCTGCTTGTTTTTTGAAACGACATCAATCATCCTGTTACTCATGTTAAAATGTCGTAGCAGCGACCTTTTATTAACAGAGGATTTTTAAAAGGCAGTTGAACACGTTCTCGAAATAATTTTTCTGTAAAATCATGCCGCAAATCATACTCGCGGAAGTTACGAAAAAATAGTGTGACTGGAATAGCTGATCTAAAGGATACAATTCAATGATTTCTTAAGGAAAAAAATTCTACACAATTAAGAAAATTCTTAATTTCAACTCAAGTTCAGTTCTTCACAATTCTAAACCATAACAAGACTGGCAGGACACTATCATTGGTAACTTTTATGATCATTGCACATTCAAAAAGGTGGCGTGACTAGAACTGCTGTCTGATCGTCCGGGTGAGCGTATTCTAGAGAAAGACTGTTAAGGATTACATTGACTGACGTTTCCACAACGTGAGTCAAGTCAAGTTATTTTTGTAACGCCAGTAGATGCTTCTTTGAGTTAATGATTTTTTTGAAAGTGGACAGGAGTGCAACCTGTTATAGATAATACTGATACATAAAAAAGTTGTTGTTGATGATGATGATATTAATAAATATTTCATTATTTATTGCTGGCAAATAACAATTAGAGTCAAGATCCTCGATAACAATGATTACATTTTCTCTTTTCAACCATATTAGGAGCCCTTGCAACAGACATTACCAGTGCGTTGTTCACAGTGCTATTACAGTGTTGTTTAGTAATACAGTGCTATTAAAAGTTCACATGTAAACCAGCTACCTAATTACAAGTTAACAAGTCAATGATTTTTGTGGTAGCGCACTTTATAAGTGCACTCACTACACACTATGTCGCCGGGTTGTAAGAGTCAGTGAGTTAGTGTAAGTCCGTGGGGGCAAATAGGCCCACAGCGCGTGCATAAATCACCAAAATAAACAGGTCTGTCGGAAGCGTGCTTGAATTTCAACAAATGAGCCCCAACATCCCACTTCCCCAAAATAACATCTGAAAGAAAAAAAAACTAACAACAACAAAAACCCGGTTTCTTGCCGTCATTTTGTCACAGATGTATCCTTTCTTTCTTGAGTTGGTAGTAACACGCAAGTTAACTTGATCACAGGCGGCCGCTGAAATCGATGTCAAGTTGTCTTCATGTCGCAAATTTTGTTGCTGATGGCTTTTTTCTTTTTTTTTTTTTTTTATATTCTCGATCGACATGGAACAGCATGCTGTCATGGCGGTTGGACGCCTTTTACTGGGCTGTGCCATTTCTCTATTAATTTTGCGTCTCCTGATGTTATTTGGTCAGCCGAATGTCAACTTGAACCACGTAAGCGAAGTCTCGTCCTATCTTTGGAGATTTTGTAAGACAAATGATTCTGTAAGACCATGTTCGACATATTTTATTCGCCGCCGCCGAGACTTAGGTAAACCAATTGGATTCGCGGCCGGTTTACTTCTTCTTTGCGGAGGCATTGCGATTCAGCCTGGTCCAGGCAGTTCACCAGGGCACAAGAACATACCCTACTGCTCTACTCTCAAGTGTCTTTATATGAATTCGATTAGTTTTGGCAAAAAGCAGAACGAGCTCCAAGCACTATCGATTGGAAACGACCTAGTGTTTTGTGTGGAATCGTGACTTAATCCAAACTACTTGAACTGTGAGCTCCTTCCCTCTAGCTCAGACTTAACCATCTATAGACGGGATAGGAAAAATAGAGGAAGAGGTGGAGTGTTTTTAGCCGTAAAAAATCGATTACCGAGCATTCGCCGCAGCGATCTAGAAACGGACGCTGAAATACTGGTTTGTGAGCTTCCACCAGATTCCAGGAGAAAAATTCTAGCAGTTGTCTTCTATAGACCACAAGACACGGACTTGGAATATCTTAAGCAATTCAAGAAAACTTTGTTACTGGCCTCAAAAGCCAAATTCGATCAGATACTAGTAATAGGGGATTTTAACCTCTCGGAAATCGACTGGCAAACTGGTACGGCAAAAGCTGGGGACTGTCTTCACAATTATTTTACCAAGATGGTGAAAGACAACTACTTGTGACAGTTAATCGACTTTCCGACCAGGGGCAAAAACATTTTAGATCTAATTCTCACTACTATTCCCACTAAAGTCCAACACATCCATGGATTTGACGATATAATTTGTACAGATTACAAATTAATTAGTTTCGAGTTGGATCTAAAAAGTCCCTAACAGATCGAAAACAAAACGCGTTGTGTATAACTTCAAGCGTGCTAATTGGTTAGGACTTAAAGAGACATTCCGAAATACCCCGTGGGACGCATGCATTGTTCCCGTTGATGTTGACGCCTCACTTGACAATTGGTATGATCTCCTTGTTGCAGCTGCTAATGATCATATTCCTAAATGCAAAGCACGAAGCGTGAATGATCTGCCCTGGATAGACAATGAACTAAGATTATCGTTAAAGAAAAAAGACGACGCAAGAAAAAGCGCTTGTCATCGTCTGAAGCCAAGTTTATCGAGCTACGACAACCTGTAAAGGAAATGCTTATGCGGAAAAAGAAGGAGCACGCAGAAAAACTTAAGGCATCCATCTCAGAAAATCCCAAGCGCTTTTGGTCCTACATCAAGTCATCTACTTCCGATAGACCCTCCCTAACTTTCTTAGGAACGGACATAAACTTGTAACTGACAGTCGGGACAGAGCTAACATCTTAAAAAGAGTTTTTTAGTTCTGTGTTTAATCCGGCGAGTAGGGCCTCGCCACCACTCAGTGCTCTGCCCCCCCAGTGGCGTCGGAGAAGAACTAGACTCTATTGAACTTACAGTCTCTGAAGTGAGGGAGGTTCTTCTTAGTCTTGACCCTAATAAAGCATGTGGGCCTGAAAATATCCCTGGATCCCCCCTGAAAAATACAGCAGCTGAGATAGCGCCTTCCTTGTGTAAAATATTCAACTTATCTCTGTCACATGGGGTGGTACCCGCGCTGTGGAAACGAGCAAATGTCTCCTCCGTTTTCAAAAGGACCACCCGACTCTGGCAGAGAATTATCGACCGATTTTCCTGCTTTCCATAATCTCAAAAGTGTTAGAAAGGTGCGTCTTTAACCACTGCTATCCACACTTTGCACCTCTACTGTACAATCTGCAACATGGATGTTTAAGAGGGAAATCAACAGTTACGCAATTATTAGAGGTATATCATGACATCCTGGACATGGTTGCTGGAGGTCAAGAGGTAGATGTCATACACCTCGATCTCTCTCAGGCATTTTACAAGGTGCCCCATGACCTCCTATTGACTAAGCTCCACCGCCATGGTATTTCAGGCGCCGCCCCTCGATGGTTTGCGAGCTATCTGTCAAATAGACAACAGCGGGTCGTTCTTGAGGGTGCCTTCTCGGATTGGCTACCTGTAACATCTGGGGTACCACAGGGTTCCATATTGGGGCCTCTGTTGTTCTTGGTTTTTGCAAACGAAATGCCGTCCTACGTACAGCATGGATCAAGTCTCGCCCTTTTTGCGGACGACAGCAAACTTTACCGGCCTATAGACTCTCTAAGTTTTCCTGCCTTGTTGCAATCTGACCTAGGTGGTTTACATTCATGGAGCAGCGATCATAGGATGACATTTAACACTACTAAATGTAAAGTGTTGCGTATGTCCAAGCGAAGATCTCTTAGAAAGCCCCTCAACACATATCATCTTGGCGAGGAAGTATTATCGCACTCTCCGGAAACCTCTGACTTGGGCGTAAATGTCTCTGGTAACTGCACATGGAATAGTCATATCAAGCAGATGTGTGCGAAGGCGAATAGGGTACTTGGTCTAGTGAAGAGGCTGTGTGGCAGGGACATTCGTAACGTCCAGACGAGAAAGTTGTTATACACGGCGCTTGTCAGGCCGTTACGAGAATATTCATCAAGTGTGTGGTCACCCTACTTAGTAAAACATCGCAGACTGATAGAGAACATTCAGAGGCGTGTCACTAAATTCATATTGAACTATCCTCCAAAAGAAGTCAGTTATACCAATAGATTTTCGTAGACAAATGCACGATTTAGTTCTCCTGTTTAAGTATAAAACTGGAACTGTTACTAGTAATTTTGGCATTATAGAACCCGTAATTTTTATCAAGCCAACTTTGACCTACTTTCTAGGCATAATCAGGAATACTATTGTAACAGCTATTTTCCTAGGACTGTTAAGTTGTGGAGCAGCTTACCTAATATACTTAAGTCTAGCCAGGATCTCTTGTGGTTTAGAGTCCATCTTAACGATCACTTTAGAGGTCTACTAGAAACTTAGTCCGCCATGATTTGTCAATTATTTTGCATACTTTTTTCTTTCTTAATCTTTTATGTAAGTCTAATTAACTCTACTATGTAAGTCTAGATCTATTTTTTGAGCCTAGGGGATACGTTACAATTGGGGCTCTGCCCGGTTCGTCTCTCCGGTCACGTCATACTATTATGTTTCTTTTTTTCTTATTATATGTTATGTATATATTCTCTTGTGACGAATCTCAATAAACTAACCTAAACTAAACTAAACATTTCCTAAAAACTTCCTTCCGCTCTTCCTAAAAACTGTGCATCAATTTTTATTTACTTTGCAACAATATTTGTTTTGCATAAAGCAGAGAATGGTTTGTGGATGTGGTAGGTCCCTGTCAACTTCTTCCTTAAGTGCATCGACCACGTGTTGTACTTCAGATACAGCACCGCTCAGATATACGTTAACTGCGCACAGGCAGCTTATACGCACGTACGCGTATATGAAGGCGTATACATGCCCGTCTGACTTGCCTTTGTTATTCGGTACCATAAATTTCCTTTGTGATGCATTACTGTGTAAACAAAGACCTTTTGGATCTGAAACAAGACGCTTCTTTAAGTATTTACTCAGAATACCATGTGGCGCAGAAGTACGGTGATACATGTTTAATTACTTTGCCAAGTATGGAACAAAGCAAGTAAACTTTTCTTAAGCCAGTTGCTCATTCATAATAACACGGATAATGTACCGGTGAATATCGCGTAATGTTTACAATTGCAAATTAATTCAACAGGGGGAAAGGACAAAACATGGGCCCCCGGGCCATTGACCCCCCCCCGCCCCCCTGTTATTTTTCGCTGAAAAGTGTCCTAAGGCATGTTAATGAGCTTTTTAACCTTAGTAAAGGCAATCTCGGCTAATTTGCTTCACTTTTCTTGGACAACAATAAAAAAATACTTCAACTTTAAAGAAAAAATTATGTGCTCCAGGGAAAATGCAAGGGGCCATTTTGATTTTACTTAAACCCATGAATGGGATCAAAGACACCAACCCACATCATTTTCCAGTGTGAAAATCAATTTAATTTAGGAATTACAGTTTTATAATCAATCACTTTGATGAAGACAATATGATAAAATAAAATTAGCATTGTAAAATACATGATTCAATTTATTATAATATTATAAATAACAAATTAATTTTCTTTAAATAATAATTTAATAGTCCGTTTTCAAAATAGTCATTTTGGTCAGATTACTATTTTTTGAAACGGATTGAAAATTTCCGAGCAGGTACAACCCTAACCATTTACCAATGCTAATAACATTAGGCCTAAAAACTTTTCTTTAGGCCTAATAAGACCTAAGGTTAGCTTTACCGACTGTTAGGATTCTTTCTGTATTTCTGTTCTTTTCGTTTCGTTACGCAAATTAGTGTAAGCCCTAATAAAGTTTATCTCATATACCCAACAATGGACTCCAAAATCAGCCAGCCCCAACATGAACAATGTTACATAAACCATGTCGTAAATACTCTTTTTCTTTGGCCATCTCAGTTAGATCAGAAATAAAACACAAACAGCGGTGACAAACAGATATAAACGCATCCTTTTTGAAATTATCTTTTACTTGACGTTTCGTATGCTTCTGCATACATCTTCAGACCAGAACATGGTCCGCAAGAGCCGACGTATGATGACGATTAATTAATGCTTTAAAATGCTCAGTTTTTCGGTCATGCAATCGTCTTTTAGTTTTTCCAATATAAAAATCATTGCAGTCCCAACAGGTAGCTCTATATACAATCTTGCTTTTGAAGTTCTGTTGCTTAAGACGTTGCTGTCACAAAACGGTTACCCCAGGGATGTTGTTAATTACAGCATGAATGATGTCTTACAAAAGCAACAAAACAAACCATTGATCCCAACCATCAAAGTTCCCAAAAAGAAAATTTTCTTAGTTTTGCCGTTTTTAGGGTGTAGTAGTTCCGCAAGACAAGAAAACACACAATATTTTAGGAACACAACGATTCTATTAGCAAGATGGCGGAAAGCTGTGACTTTATTAGCTTTTGTCACCTCTTTTGTTACTTAATAGTTAATAGTTAATTAGTTAGTAATCCTGTATATTTAAACTCCAATTTTGTATTAACCGTCACTTCTGAAGATGTATGCAGAAGCATACGAAACGTCAAGTAAAAGCTAATTTCAAAAAGGATGCGATTATATCTGATGTTTTTCACCGCTGTTTGTGTGTTATTTCTGATCAAAATGTTATATAAACATTAACATATTTTATAACAAACTACGAGTGATGAATGAACAGATATTGGCTCTTTGGGTAATGTAAAATCACTGTTAGTAATAACAAATGAAACAATTTGTAATTGATACCAAATCTAAACACAAAAAGTGAACGCATTCCCTTTGTCACGAAATCAGCCTTTCTGAGGTTAATTAACATGCTTAGGGACACTCTTTTAGCAAACAAAAAAAATTCTTTCACCAGATCCATAGAATTGTTCCATGGACCCCGTCCAAAAGGGAAGGGGGGGCCATGTTTGTACTATCCCGCTTTTAGTTTTTTCCCTTCATATTAACGTTTTCGAGCAATGTCACCGGCGTTTGTACCGCTGGTTTTAAAAGCTGCCATCGATTGTGGTGGGGCGCCCATTGTAAAATAATTTATGTACCTTAATATTCTCAATTTTTTCATTATTTAATACATAAAATTTTGTGATATGATACCATACAATGCTCCAGATTTTATTTCATATTAAATGCATATTATTTGAAGTCATGGCTTTAATATTATATATTATACATCCTGATTTCAAATCAGTCGTTTATTGTTTGATGTAAGAAATCCTGATTTCAAATCATGTGTTTATGATTTGATATAATACATCCTGGTTCATATCATGAGTCTATGATTTGAAATCACGACTTCATGATTTCAAATCGAACTTTCACATTTGATATCAGTGAAATAATGATTTAACCTAATACATAATCGGTGCGAGCGAGGACATGTGACAAGTCTCACGACCATCTATATACCTGCCAACTCTCACGCCTGCGGGTTGAAAACTTCGATCTAACGCCGGCTCACGTTTGCGGGCCAATTTCTCACGCCTGATTGAAAAATGTGAGTTGTTGCCGTCTTGCTTGACACAATTTCCAAAAATATGTTAACTCAGACCCATGTAAGGGAACGGAAACCATGTGTAAAATGAATAAATGACAATACCTTCCTCGCGATCTCTGATTTTTGAAGTGAAAAGCACTGGAAGCGAGCTCGCGCTTATACGCGTTTATACGTCTTCGAAAGACTTCGGACGTCTTCGGAAGACTTCGGACTTCTTCAGAAGACTTCGGACGTCTTCGGAAATCTTCGGAAATGATCATGTCGTCTTCAAAGATCCCAGCACTCCCAGGATAAAAATCTCATGCCTATATCTCAGAAAAAGTTGGCAGGTGTACATCTATTGCGCGGGAAAACACAAACAAGTTGGATGAACGTTCAAGGTCAATTGCTTCTGCCGTGTCCCAGGCACACAGGGCGGTCGATGAGGCTCTATCACGTCTTCCAAGTAAGGGAGTCACTCTAACCAGTTCAAGCTCCACCTCAAGCTCGACCTCGATCTCCACATCGAGCTCCAATTCAAATTCTTAATGAGGTACGTACATGTGCTGGCCTTAAGTGTAACCAAATAATCAGCGAAGTGGCGATTAATAGGTATTTTAGCGTTTGATTTGCATAGACCTAAGGTCTGTAGGGGTAATAGAGACGATTCTTTATTTTTATAGACTATTTAAAACCGTATGTAACCCAAGGACCTGAGAGCTGTTCAGCTTTGTGACGTGATAAAGTTCTCAGAGTTTATTTATCTTGTTGTAAAAAGATAAAAAAAAACAAAAATGATCTGGACTATTTTGGTTTTTGCTAACAACAGGGTGCCAATTGATTAATTTGGAAAACTTCTGCGACAAAACTACCTTCATTCTCCTACGGTTGGGCTGCTCTTTAACATGATGAAAGACACAAAATTGCGCGAATGATTACTGAAGTCAAATATGATGTTACCGCCATCAATTTTGCCTGCAAAGTTGTTGACTTAAATGATGTCAATTAACGCAGCCGTATTATTATTATTATGAATTCTGGTAGGTTTGTGAATAGTGGAAAAGAGGAAAAAAATTGTACAAAAAGTCAAAAGTTATTTGCATAGTTACATGATTGTTTTAACAACCAGTGGCCGGTTGCTCGAAGCCTGGTTAGCGCTAACCGTTGGTTAAGAGGTGTCAAAACCTATAAGTTTCCATGGTATTTGTCGCTGGTTAGTGGTAACTACGCTTCGAGCAACCCGGGCCAGGCCGAGTTGCTCAAAGCATGGTTAGCGCTAACCAGCGTTATAGGTTTTGATGGTTAGAGCTAACGAGGCTTCGAGCCATGGATGGCATCAATGGGGTTTATGTAAAGCCGTGTTCACATTAGGCCTCGATTATGATCGAATTATAATCGAATTAAATATGAAATGGGTTCACATCAACTAATTGCAGTCCCTGATTAAAACTGGGTTATAATTACTTCAAACATCCTCAAAGGTGTTGTTTGAAGTAATTACAATGCGTAATTGAACAGAATGGCGAGCACGTGGTGATATGAGCAGACGAAATTTTTAATCGCTTTATGGAGCGAAGGTTTGGATTTGTCTTCTTCTATTCTCGGAAGGTACAGCTACAGATGTTCCAACGCATTAAAATTTGTAACCGTAGGCTAGTTGTCGTGATTTTGGTTTCAGAAACGCCTATAATACTAAAACGAAGAACAAGCTCATCCAGTAAATGAACTTGAAAGTAGATATTATGACTTAAGCTCCTAACTTTGTTATGAAACAGAGAAATCGTATGGAGTAGAAAAACCTGTAATCACCACCAACTTCATATATCATTGTATCATTCTGCAAGAGGTGCCTTCTCCTTTTGATGCATCTTGTTCTCTGTCAAAAATCGTAGTTTCAACTAATTATGAATCGGTTGATTCAACTGTTGATAAATGTCAAAAGAACACCTAAACAAGAGACGATTCAACTAAACGTAAAACTTAATATAACAAGAATCAGTTATTTTGAACTGGAAAAAAAATTGGTTAGTTTTTACCAATTTAAACTGGTCGTATTAACCACTTAAATGTGGGTTGCCTCAGATGCATTTTGCAACAAATTTAATTGGTTGGTTTAACTAGTCAGTTTTTACAGTGCGCGTGGTTCTTCATTAATAAACCAGTTTCAGTGTCTCTTAATCCCACCTTTTTTAGGTCTATCTTTCACTTTTTTAATTCCTTGGTGCTATGATGTCTTAATACGTTTTCAATAATCAGTTGAAAATAGAAATAGTTTGGCTTCAGCATACATTAATGTTTCTAAAAATAGGCGCTTTGACCAATGTTTACTGCTGTGAAAAAAATGTGCTTAAAGGGGCTAGGTCGGTCGGTATACGTAGGTATACGTTGCCTTACCGGCAGCCAATGCAATGATCTAAGTAGAGGCCTTACCTGGTGCTTAAAAACGATGAAGCGCTCCCAGGGGAAGGGGGAAGGGGTCCATATTCCCTTGCCTCCTTTCAAATTTTTCTTGTGTTCCCTTGTTCCCGAAATTACTTCCAAACTTGTTCTCAGCTTTTTGATTCCTAAATGGTTTATGTTCCCTTGTTCCCTAAGATATTTTGTGTTTGTTTCCCAGTTCAAATTAGCCATGTTCCCTTGTTCCCCAAAACCCCTGGGAGGGCCTCAATGATCTCAAAGATATCTAAATATTCGCTAGGAAATGAAGAGAAGGCACTCGCTCTTCCTGACAAGCTCCGGCAGTCTCTCGCTTTCCAGTCATGTGACCCTGAACAAATTGTGAGTCTGTTTAAAGAGAAACAACTGCTGATGGAAGCCTCTTGGGAACAACCAGATCCTCAAACTATGAAGTGGATTTGAGTCTTGTCCAGAGAAGCTAACTTAGTGAAGAGATCTGACGTTGTCCAACACTTACGGAGCATTTCACCGGAAGGAGCTGTTGGTGAGCAAAGCATGGTCTGTCTATGCAATACCAGGGAGTTTAAGAAACGGCAACGGCTACAGCAACGCTAACGCCAAAAGGCAGTAATATTATTGGTTAAAAGAGCAAAAAATGATCGTGCGTACATTTCTCTCCCGTACTCGTCAAACAACAACGTAAAGTGACCAATTTTCAGGTTTTGACGACAACGTGGGAAAATAACAGTGAATCTTTCCTTCTCTCTCTTTGCTTCAAATCCGTACATACGTATCTGGTTGTAGCATACTTTACCCATATTGTATAACATAAACAAGATGGAAACATCGTGAAACACTTAAAATAGATCAATCTAATAGTTTGAAGTGACGTTTTCGTCGCCGTAGCCGTCGTGGTTTCTTATACTCCCTACTGTTGATCATTTTCCAGCCAACTTTAGTTTCGAATCAAACTTTTCATCTTATTAATTCATGTGACTTTTTTTTTGCGTTTTACTTAGATGAGAAGTTAACGGCTTACAGATCAATACAATGAAGTCAACCACATATTTAATTAAGATAATAAATGTGAAAGAAGAGCTTAAAATTCTTCATAACATTCGCTCTATCATCACAAACTGATTGCGAAAGAGTGACGAATGCAATAGTCTTTGGTAAAAGATGGGTTGTCCACTACATATTTGACACGAACGGGTGTTGATGCTTTCTTGTTGTACCTTAGTCGTAGAAAAAGCCTGAGTGTCGCAACGTGTCCCATAATTTCTAGCGAGGTGAAAGAAATTAAACGTTTCTATCGAGGCTTCCTTATCCGGCCAGGGTTACATTTCTCGAGAGTTCCGAGAGCATTTCGAGGCCGAAAATTATCATACACTTGCTTTGATAAGCGGGTCAATTTTAAGATAACAAAAAGCAAATTGATTGTGAAGTCGCGCGACTTAAAATCTCTTCGTTTTTGAGATAGAGAGGAATCGCCCGAGGTAAAAGGAATCCGGAATCCATTGTATGGAATCCAGAATCCAGGATCCAGTTTGGTGCAACCCATGAGTTTGGAATCCAGCATCCACGACTCGGATCCGGAATCCCATGGGCTGGGATTTGGAATCCGAGGACCACCTGGATTCCCTTACATAGGGCGAGACGAAATTGTGACAACCGAAGAAGGGCCAGAAAGTTTCGGGACTTTCGAGAAACGGGCCTTTTTGGATTGTTATGTGCCCTGTTCTGCAGTTCACAATGACCTAATTTACGTTTTTTGAACAACGTTTTCATTGTGGCAGGTCCCCTTTTGCCAGAAAATCTTGATGTAAGAGGAATCCCATTCCAACAGCTCACTATCGCATTAAGTGGTGAGACATATCTACTAGCTTTTCCTGTCCATTCCGGTTCGTGGTGTGCTGTTGCAGTCACTAGTAAGCGTTGTTTCGTCAAATTACTCAATAGGACTGTAACGATCATCTACACCGATGCATCGGTAAAGGCGATAGTTCTTATCGG
>NC_090870.1:26197558-26200058 GCF_036669935.1 Montipora foliosa | reverse complement strand
TTGTTTTAGGCCGAAGGGTAGCATTTCTAAGGGGTTTTAGCCTGTTCCAGGCTCTCAGATAGTCACGAAAAGAACTGCCTAATTAGGCTTAAAGCAATATTTAGGCTTAACTGTTAGTATTTCTAATGGGTTTGGGCTTTTTGAACAGTTAGATTATAAGCTCAGTCTGCATTTTACTCCTGGTGTGCAGTCTGCAGTCTGCGTTTTACACTGACCGCTCTTGAAACCCATCTGACACGAAACAGGCCATTTTGACTTCATTGTGTAGTTTCCCGTCTCTTCCCTCCCTACGGACCTCCCTACGGTCCTCCCTACGGATTAATTTCTGAGGATGAGCAGATTAGTTGGCAAAAATTAAGCAGCGCTACCGGATGTCCGTGATTTTCTCCGACCACGTGACCAAAAGAAAGGGAGGCTCTGGAGACAAGAATGACCGTGTCCCTTTAAGTTGTTAGAACAACCGCAAAAAGTCACAATTGTTGAAAATGATGGCGCCGGGAAATTTGAAAGTGAAAATAAGCGATTTTAAAATACAGTTGTCCTGATATAAGTGAACACTTTTTTAAAAGCAAAATTCGAACAAATTTGTCTCGAAACGTTGTTTCCTTCGATTTAAAGTTCTTCTGTAGCAAGAGTGGACGTTCCCTAAAAGCGAACCGCTTAAAGATTTGGGTTGATACGTTTTACACATATAATCAAACGTAATTCAACGAGCATCCCGTCGTTATTCTTTGCAACCCCTACTATGTAATCTGATGGTCTCTGAGCAAAACTAAAAGATATTTGTTGCAAACGTCCATATTAATAGACCAGGATTCGGTTGTTCAAAAGGTGGCTAACCCTATTCACCCAGACCGAATAAATCACTATCCAGCGGGAAAAAACAAGCAAAACTAATTGAGTTATCCAGTGAATAGCGTTATCCACCATTCGAACAAATGGGTCAGGATGTAAAAATATATCTCTGGTGCCGCTACTATTTCTTTAACTGTATGGAGAATATGAAGAATTATCCCATCTGAATTTAAAAAAGAAACTACCTACCTACTGAACCCAAATTTTGTATATCAGGCTGATCACAATTTTTGCCGTTATATTTTCTATGATTTACTTTGGCAAATTAATTATTAACTAATGCTACTGTGCAGGTGATTGGAAAGATAAGACTAGACAAGATTTCCACATTTTTTTTCCCGTGTGACCAAGTCTACTTTCAGTTGCGTGATGAACGTAAGCATCGAAACTTGCGTTTCGAACTGTTTGCCCGCGAAAGGTAACTACTTTTCCGCTAATATGATTTATTTTCTTTTGTTTTAACGATATGTCATTACGTAATACGAATTATGAATTACTTTGCACTTAGTTCTTGGCAATTACTTTTTCTCCACCATCTCCCAGTCTATTTAACGTTGTGCTGTCTAAGCCACCAAAGCTTTGGCTTTTTTTTTCTTTTTGAGAATAACTTTACTGTACTGCATAAATTTCTTTTTCTTTGATTTATATTATTTGTCTGCTTATTATGTGCCGCAATATTCATTCCTTGTTTATGAAAGTTGTGTTAATATTGCAGAAATAACAAACACGTGTAAATCTAAAAACCGACCAGGCCAGAATTGCCTACCCGAGCAGCACTACAACACCATTTTTTTGGTTACAAAGCCATAGCCGCTTATCACATTGGCAAATAAACGCTCTTTTGTAATGCCATGCGATTTAATAGCAGCTGACAGTTAGTGTAGGATTGTTAGGTTAGTGGTTGGTCCTTTATCTGCCACTATACTTTCTCGATCAGTCCACATCCTCCACTCTGTTATCTCTATTGTCCTTGTGTTCTTGTTCTTCACTGCTTTCACTTGGAAATCCACTGTAATTAATGACATCGTACAATTTAGGTTAGAACAGTCCTAACTGGCATAAAATTCACTAGAAAGACGAAATAAAATATAATTATAAATCATAGTGAAAAGTGGTTATGGTTATTCTGAGTGAAGTTAAATAATCACAACAGACGCAAACACTAATTCTGGTTTGGTGATTCGACTATACTCGTACATATGTTTCAAGAAACGAAATGATATATGAAAGGAATCATATATTGAACTGCGGATGTGAAATCAAGTGAAGCTATGACCCTCGCAGTTCTGAACGCATGCAATTTTAGCGATTGCGTAGAGAAGCCTGGACTTCAACGGGGTTTGAACCCTTGACCTCGCGACACCGGTGCGACGCTCTAACCAACTGAGTTATGAAGCCACTGACGTTGGGAGCTGGTCATTTGTGGGGGTTCTAATGTCGGCCAAATCCGGTCTTAAATTGAATCCGTTTTTACCTAAGTTAAATTGGTGATCCTCATTTTACCTAGACTGAACGTGCACTCTAGTTTAAGCAGCTCTCAACCCCCCAAAAAGGACTGAAAACACCTGTACCTTCCATCAAGCTCTGTCTTACGCGTCTCGACATATGTTCCTAATGTTTCGTATCATCTAATCGGTTTCTGCAT
>NC_090870.1:26187558-26190058 GCF_036669935.1 Montipora foliosa | reverse complement strand
GTGGCAACAACTCATCCTTAGCAGCAGTTGTATCTGCACACTCTGGGGCACCTCCCGCCAGAGATGCCACAGACCACATCCAAAAATCCAGGTAATCTAAATTAGTCTTTAGATTACCGCTCTCTGGAAATTTCTTGTATACACCTTGTTTTACAACGGGTTTGGCCAATTCGTGAGGATTTAAGCTGAGATCATACACCAAACAGTAGATTGCTTGTTCTGTTAGGAAGATCGGATGCGTGTCGTAGTAAACTGATTGTCCAGCAAAATCCCACAGAGTTAAAAAAACATGTTCTCTGTTGTCGTCCACGTCACCTTTAAGTAATGTTTCAGTTTCCACTGCTATTTCCTCTGGAAGGATGCCGGTGAAATCAGTACGAGCTTCTTGATTGTGCAATGATGGGAAGGTTGAGATTTCAGGTGCATCTTTCTTGGGCATTCGTTCGTATGTTTCACTGTGTCCGGTATGCCTTTCGCGTTGAATGGTATCCGTTATTGTCGCTCTTTCCCATTCATCGTCCGAGGGAGTTTTTGTTTCCTCTGTGCTTGTTTTAGACAAGGGGATTTCATTTTCCTTCCTTAAGTCGTGCACAATTTTCATTGCTGCATGACGGTCAAACGAAATATCTCTTTCACCATCTTGCTGTTCAGCTACAGCCCCTGTTGTGAACGCGTCAGTGGTCACCTTGAAATACGAAGGATCCACATCTATTCCCACGGTGCTATCTTCTTCCGGGTCAAAACAGATCCCTTTCAACGACTTCTTTAAGCTCGTCTTTCCGGCTCTATCTTGCCCAATCAGCATTATTGGAACTCTCTTGAGGGAAGTTTTACCGTCAGCGAGGGCCTTTAAATAGGATTCCACCGCTGATAAACCCCGTGCACGAATTGCAGGAGGAACTAAAATTCGAAAGAACAAATTAGACATTAAATCTTAAAAATGAGGCCTGCTTTTGCCAATTACAAATGCGGGCTTTGGAAATGTCCTTGAGGACAGCTTGAAGCGTAAGGACATTTGGAAAAGCGCACCCAAACCTGGGGACGAAATGGGTCTCAATTCCCTTATATGGAAGGAAAACATTTTTATATATTTGAACTTCGGAGTGTGTAGGGCTCAGTGAAAGGGATCATCGCAGTTATGAAGGAAAATGAGCAGCTGTCTACATCTACATCTACATAATTAATTTGCAAAATCCTACAAGGAAACCTAGGAAATTCCAGTGCAAAGTGCAAAGATAAAATGAGTAAATAATATCTGCAACTAAGGTAATAAATAATTGTGGTATAACAATGATGAAATAAATAATAATTGATAGAACTAAAACTTAAGCATAGATATAATTATGTGAAAGAAGCCAGAAAAAATCCATGCTCAGTGAACGGGATTCAAACCCATGACCGTGCAATTGCACTGCAGTCGGTCTACTAACTGACCTATCAAGCCAACTGTAAGTAGAAGCCTGAAAAAATTCATGCTCAGTGAACGGGATTCGAACCCATGACCATGCGATGGCACCGCAATTGCTTTACCAACTGGGATATCAAGCCAACTGGGAACTGATCACTTGTAAGTAGAAACTCCGGATTCAAAATCCAATCCACGGATATGATTTTTTCCTTATTTTCTCTGCTACCACAAGTCCTGGGTCACAGTGTCCTAAATTAACGATAATATTAAATTCGAAGCAAATTACGAATTAATGATAACCGTTAATTTAAAGTGTATATCATGTTGGAAATAAATCCATGCTCAGTGAACGGGATCCGAACCCATGACCGTCCGATTGCACGGCACTTGCTCTAACGACTGAGCTATCAAGCCAGTATTGGAAGCTGGTCACTAGTTAGTAGAAGCATGCAAAAGAACAAGCTTAGTGAACGGGATCCGAACCCATGACAGTGCGATTACGTTGCACTGCTCTACCAACTGAGCTATCAAGCCAACTGGGAGTAAGTCACTTGTAAGTAGAAGCCTGAAAAAATCCACGTTTATTGAACAGAATTCGAACGTATGACCATGCAAATGCGCTGGACTTACTCCTCCAACTGACTTATCACGCCAACTGAGAGCTGGTCACTTGCAAGTTCGTATTGCATCCCGTAGTTGGTGAATATACTGATAGAAAGAAGTATTTGATCTGCGGGGTAGTTCTAGATTTTTTCAGGCTTCTTTCGCAAGTTTTTACAACTGCGATGACCACTTTCTTTGAGACCTTAGTCCACTTAGTTTCTGATTTTAAAAGTGGCATCCTTTAGGGAAAAATCATTATTATACCAAACGCGCGCACAATATTTGGTTACGCCCGGGTATATATGTTTTAAACGCCAAATGAACCTGTCCACAAATCTTTTAAAAATCAACAAATCGAGGAGGATTCAGGATCTCTTCCAGTAAGTAGGAGAGAGCTAAATAAAAACTCGGCAAAAGTAATCCTTACTAAAAACGTTGTTATGGCAGTATTTTGGCCTCTAACAATTTTCGTTTCATGAAAAACACACA
>NC_090870.1:26160058-26180058 GCF_036669935.1 Montipora foliosa | reverse complement strand
CCTCCCGACTTGCGATGATACGCTCTATTTCAAAAATTCCCAAAGATTAACTTGAAGACCGTCTTTTTCTTTTAATTCCGTCAAACAGAACGTCCACCGAGCTTATATTATAAAATACTGCGTACCAAATCAGTTTCTTTTCGGATCGACTCGACTTTGCGCCATATTGAATTTTCTGTAATACGATATACCGCTGACCTTTCTTAAAGGGCTCGAAATGTCCATGATTCCTAGTGATTGCAGGTTATCCGCAGTAAAACGTGGCTTCTACCTTCGATCTTTTAGAACTTGAATTAATCTCTCTATTGCTACACGGAACTCGCAATCATTTTCGCAGTTCAAGAAGAGCGAGAAAAGTGAAATGTGGCGAACAAATCATGGAGATTAGTTGGATTTGGAGATAACGTATACTAGATAGATATCTATTTATTCGAATTTACATACGTTAAGCAAGAATGCAACTTGATATATTTTAGATTGTGTTGTATTGCTTTCCTTACTTGATGTAAATGAATTCTGAAAAGCCTCTTGGGGAGAATTAATAAAGGTGTATTGTATTGTATTGTATTGTATTGTATTGTATTGTATTGTATTGCATTGAATGATGTAGGCTTTTGCGCAGGGGGAAGAACATACCACTGTCACTGACATCGAACGGTGTTATGGTCTGCTGTTTTGTACAGCCGGAAGCGTGGGTAGCCGGAAGCGTGGGTAGTACCCCGTTCAACTTCTCGGCTACGATAGTGGAATAGCCAACTGGTCTCCCTCCCGACAAGTGAGACTCTTATAAAAAGTGCTGTGTTATAATTTCACTAATTTGTTTCATTGACCCTGAAAAACCCCTGAGAAAAGCGGTTTATAGAGTGTTTTCACTCATGCGATCAGTAACCTTGTTTTTCCACCGAAACAAAAGGAAACGTTTGCATGATAATAGAGCTCAATTCCTGGAGGATTAGTTGGGAACACCATCATGGCCATCATTCCATTGTTTAGAGATACCAACTTGGCCTCCGTGACGCCACATGAGAACGTACACTCTATTGAGTAAATATTTGTTAATGTTTTTTTTTTCAGATTCTTATATTTATGGACTAAAACAGTCTCCCATGACAAAGGTTACGTATTTTGTGTTTTGAACGGCAATTCTCTCTTTTTTTAAATTCCGCCAATTTGAATTCATTACCCTTAACCCAAGCCCCCACCCCTCATCCCCTGGGTTAAAAGATAATGAAGCGCACAGGTTACAATGAAACTCTAGATATAAACCAAGAAATCAAGGTTAGAAGAAGGTGGTCGCAGTCACACCTTTTTGACGCCACTTCCACTGGGTATAGTCTCCTTAGAGAGAACAATTGAGAAGTCTTCCGAGAAACGATACTTAGCTCGCTTTGAACAGCGCATAAAGGACAGCTTAAATCCATCTGGTACAAATTTCTCATCTGGAAGACGAAGTCCAAAGTCATCTTCATCTGAAAATGTCACTTTGGAGAGATAACTCAGCAAAGCGTTTCTTGTGTCTTCTTTGGGCACCAAGTCCATATCACGAGCATTGTCTAAAATAAAGGGAGAGAATCAACTGTGTAACCCAGGGTGAACACATCATCAGCACTGAAACAGAAAAAGTGAAAGATTTCTGCTTTCCCTATCGATAACAGAGGACGAGCATTTGCTCAGCCTCCAACAATTTCACTCGACTTTCTTTCAAATCTGTCTCTTGGTTTCTCTAATCTTCGCGTATGGCTGGAAACGCCGCCTTTTTCACCTCCCAGAAAGGTATTAATCTGACACTTCTTGCCATTTGGTGCAGGGATCGATAATGCCGAAGGCTTTAAAAACAACGCTTTTATTGATGTCCACACTAATGTTTTTTGCATGCCTATACTGCCGACGCTTGACAGTTGTGTACGCACATTAGAAAGATTCATGATTATAGTTAACCTACCTGCTAGCACACGCATAGTGAGTCTGCAATCAAATTTGCAGCCAGGAAATAAGACGTTTGCCCGCAGATATTTTTCAGGTCGGAAAATTAACCATCCACGGCATCGATAACTCGTAAATGGGTCATGAAAGTCCACCTCATCCAAAATGTTCTTTACCTCAGTATAAGGGATTGGTATACCCTCCCACTTTTCTCCAACATTCTTTTTTGTGACCCATACCTGAAAGAGAAAGGACTAGTCCAATCTACAGGGTTCGTTTTCAGTACACTTGGCTTCAACGTAACAATAGACCAGAGAAAGCTCCCTTCAAGCCACGAGGCCGTAAACAGGGCTTGTTTTGCGATGTACTTTCTTGTAGTTATGTTGTCATTATTCACAAAGCAAAAGTTGGAGCACTTCGTTTTAAGGAATCATAAAGGGAAATACTGTTTATTCTCTTAACTGAATGGTTCTCATCTCTGATGGTATTCCAATAATACGACAAGAGATATAACTCAGTTACAAACTGAACACATATAAGGAAAACCCTACCGCCACTGCATTTTCTAGTAAACAAGACAAGACAAGACAAGATTTTCAGTCAAATGGCAAAAGCCGTTATCCTTAAGGTGACCGAACACAGTTTCAAGTTAATCACTTATACTTCCAGTTCTGTGATATTTAAGCAGTTTTTTTTCCTGTTAGCTCAAACTCGGTCACTGATAAGTGCAACCATGAAGGTTTCTATTTTTGACAGTTAATGTGCTCTGTAGGCTGTTACCATGGTAACGCATCTAAATTGAAACAGGGCCTAAAGGATGCTTATTCCTCATTTATGCAAAATTCACTAATTAGTTTGTTTAGAGCATTTGCTTACTTAAAATAATAGAAATAAAGTGCTTTCAACAGCCGTTATCATATCATTACAACAGACAGACTTTTCATAATTCGCTCATACACCTGACTTACCTAGCTTTCCCGAATTTTTGAGTAGTAAATCTCGCTCATATACGGCTGCATATCATTTGCATATAATTTTTGGCCCGCCAAAACAAAATGGTGGTTCCAGGCTCATTTGCATCAAATCCGCTATTTTTAATGAGGTCAACGCCTTCACCACCTGTCACGCCCGGCTCTGCCCCTACGCCAGGGATTAAATCTCTGAATACTGCTCAGGTGGCCCCAAGAATTACGGGTACAAAACGCACCGAGGCAAAGTCATTTCCAAAATCCGAGGATGCGCCATTGAACTACGACGTCATCCGTCAAAACACCCTCAACGAATTCCATCATCCCTTGGCTTGACCACCCAGCACACGCGTCACGCAGGCCCACAGCATTCATCGGGACGTCAAGGCCTACGTGCTCGCCAAACTCACAAGGATAACTATTTGGTGCATTCGAAACAGGTCCTGGATCCGACCACCGGACTGACGTATCCTTAAGGGTACGAACAGCTCTCCTACGATGATCAGGCCATTCTCCCGATCTCATGGAACGGTAAATAGTTTTTTTTTTTTTTTCAAAAAACGAGTTAAGAGTGGTCGCCCTCGCCACCACCATATCCATATGGTCAAGGACTTTTTACTTAGGGATACCTCAACAAGTACACATTCGTCCACTCTCATTAATTATTTTTTAGTCACCCACTCACTCTCTCCACTGCTAGCAGTAAGTCACTTCCAATTTGTTTAATTTTCAGATAATCTGGTGTGTAACAAGCTAGTATGATTTCGAGTAATCTCTATTTGACACAGAGTTATTTCCCAAGAGTTCATGTGCCACTACGACGGTTTTCTTTTCGAATTTTTTCAACGTCAATTAAGTCAATATGTTCAAAATAATACAATGCATTTAAATTTGGAACGATAGAAGCGAGATAAGTCGGGAAATAGCCAGCCAAAAACCGCTAAAAATCTGTCCGCCATTACTCGGACGGCATTGGAGAAGCCTGCAATTATTTTGTAAGCGGTCTTCACGCAAGACTTGGCTCGTGACGTCATACGCACATCGCTTCGTGGGCGTTTGACAAAGCGAACAAGTCGATCAAGGAGTAATGTATATAATATCAGCAAAAAGCAACTCGGCGATCTCTCACATCTCATAGACGGCATGGGAAATTAGCCGCGTTTATTTTCAGCGTTGTGCATATGACGTCAGCCCAGCTAGACCCAACCCTTTTCCTCGCTCACGGTCATTTGCCGTTCGAGTAATGGCGGACAGCGAAAACCGAAAAACTACGTTACAATAATCATACTTTCCGTGGGAATTTTGAGATAAAAATTGGCTTGATACCTATTTAGTACGTCTATTTTCAAAATCTAAAGAAAAAAGGACACGCAAAATTTTCATCGTAGTGGCACTTTCAGTCAATTGAAAGATCTGCCTAACAGGCAGCACGCACAAATGATAGCTCCGCAATGTTGAAGTATTCTGTACTTAAACATTTTGTACATAAGTCCAAAACTCAGCGTAGAATTTATTAGAATCATCGTTTCAAGCTTTAATGGCGTTATATTACACAAGGGCTGTGCTCAATGCAATTTCAAGTTCAATTACCAAGAAGCCGCTTCGCCTTGAGTTATGGCGCAAACTGAACAATTTGCGAATTTCGCAACGGAAACCAACAAGCCGGAGTCATCGAGGAGGACAACGCAAACAGAAGCCAAGTGAGGTCTGTATGGGTAGAAGAGTTCAAAAGAGTAAGCATCTTTCGCAGTTAAATGGCTTCAAGAACTCAGAACTTCAGGAAGAAGTTGATTTGCATACAACCTTGCTGTCATTAAATATTCAAAACGACACCTCTTTCAGGAGTAGAACAAACAATCGCATAGTGATCGGTAGTACCAATATTACTCGAGTCACTAATTCTGCATGGGCGCCCAAAGTACCCAAAATTATGTTGGCAAATGTCATGTCTCTAGCTCGTAAAATGGACGAAGTCAGCGAGTTTATTCTTCGCCACAACACCAACCTGGCGTTTATTACAGAAACATGGCTGAAAGACTCTGTGTCAGACGGCGTCATAGAAATTCCCGGGTTCGCTGTGGTGCGAAAGGACAGAAAACTAATTGACCATGGGGGTGTGTGTGCTTATATCCAGGAAGAAAATTGCAGATACAAGCAGTTAAAAGATCTAAATTGCTGTGAAGATCATGAATTTCTGTGGCTCTATCTAAGGCCGAATCGTCTTCCGCGCGGGTTCTCCTGTATTATCGCGGGTGTAATATACCATCCCCCAAAGGCTGACGGATCGTTAATTCGCGATCATCTATTCCGGTCCCTCGCCTTAACAGAAGCACGTTATCCTAACTGTGGCCTCTTGGTAACCGGGGATTTTAACCGTCTAAACATCGATGGTTTGCTAAACCACTTTCGACTGAGGCAAATAGTCAAAGTGCCGACAAGAAAGGAAGCTACGCTGGACCTAATACTCACCAACATGCATGAGTATTATAGCTCCCCACAAGCATATTCACCGTTCGGACTGTCCGATCACAACGTTGTTGTGGCAACTCCTATGGACGGAAAGCGCAACATTAACAGCAAAAAGGTTACCATGAGGCGTGACTTGCGAACAAGCAACAAGGCGGCGTTGGGTAGATATCTAACGCAGATAAACTGGCCGTTGTTGTTCACTCCTCTGGTGAGCTGTGAAGAGCAATGGCAAGTTTTCCAGGACGTCATATATTCAGGCCTTGATACCATCATGCCTGTCAAGCCAGTCAAGATCTGCACGGCCGACGTCTCTTGGATGAACGAGAGTTTGAAATCTCTTATTATGAAGAGACAAAAGATCTTCAGCGCATATGGCCCTGACTCAGCTCATTTTAAATATTTTCGAAACCTTGTCAACCGAGAGAGGAAAACCTGCAGAGGGAAATACTATGAGTCGAAGATCCAGCACCTAAAAGGAGAAAACTCGAAAAGGTGGTGGGATGAAACAAAACGCCTGTGCGGCCTTAAGACCTCCCACAGCGATTTGGCTAGCCAGCTTAACATCGAAGGATTACCAGAACTGCCTTTCAAAGAGCAAGCCAATGCCATCGATTCCGCTCTCCTCAAATCGCTCGGTGAGTATAAACTACCACCTCCTCTTGAGCGGGTTCCTCTCTAGTCCGACTCGCCCGAGATCTTAAGGGTAACCGAGCAGCGCGTGCAAAGAGCACTGGAAGTCCTCAATCCATCGAAGGCCTGCGGACCGGACAGAACACCCAACTGGCTGCTGAAAGAATACTGTGATTTGGTGGCCTATCCCATCACGGAAATCTGAACGCCTCCTACGCCGAACAGTGTCTTCCTACCATCTGGAAAATGGCTGACGTGACCCCCCTTCCCAAAGAAAAACCAGTGGTCGACATCAAAAAGGAATTGACACCGATATCCCTGACGCCCTGTATTTCTAAAGTGGCGGAGGAGTTCGTCGTGGATGGTTTCGTGAAACCTGTGGTCATGAGCGTCCTTGATCACAACCAGTTCGGAGCCATCCCAAATTCTTCAACCACAATGGCGCTAATCAGCATGCTGCACAGCTGGTCCTTACGGACGGAAACGGAGCCACCGTAAGAACATTGTTATTGGACTACCGTAAAGCGTTTGATTTGATAGATCATAGCATACTCGTTAGAAAGTTGCGTAACCAGTGTAAATTACCAGCTAGCATCATCAACCGGATTATAGATTTTTCATCGGACAGATCCCAGCGGATTAAATTTACATCAGAGTGTTTTTCTGAATGGGGCCCAGTCCCCGCCGGTGTACCACATGGTACCAAACTAGGCCCGTAGTTGTTCGTCCTAATGATTAACGACCTTGATACGAACGCGCAGCAATAGAAATATGTGGACAACACCACGACGTCTGAGGTAGTAGTAAAGGGCGGAGTAAGTCACGTGCAAGCAATAGCTAACAG
Source organism: Montipora foliosa (assembly GCF_036669935.1). Classification (NCBI taxonomy): domain Eukaryota; kingdom Metazoa; phylum Cnidaria; class Anthozoa; order Scleractinia; family Acroporidae; genus Montipora; species Montipora foliosa. Next base: position 26,173,224 of record NC_090870.1, on the reverse strand, counting down.
AGTAATAGAGTGGTCTCGCGAGAACAGGGTTCAATTAAACGCCGATAAGTGTAAAGAACTGAGGATCTCCTTTGCTAAAGAGCAAAGAGCCTTTGATCCCGTCATCATAGAAGGGAAGGAGGTAGAGTTAGTGACTAGTACAAAGCTACTAGGCCTTACAATAGCGAACGATCTAACATGGAACGACCATGTAACTGAGATAACAAAAAGGCTAGCAAGAGACTCTATTTCCTAACTCAGTTAAAAAGAGCGGGAGTTCCGAAACAAGATCTAGCAATGTTCTATGTCTCGTGCGCGAGATCTGTTATAGATTATGCAGCACCTGTCTTTTTCAACGGTCTCCCCCAGTACTTAAAGAACGAGCTGGTAAGGCGCGAGAAAAGAGCAATATCAATAATAACCTCAGGAAAGTGCAACTCGGCAATAGAGGTGGGGGTAACGCCCATTTTGGAGCATCATTACGTACTATGCAGCAAGCTTTTTGATAACATTGTCAGCGATCCAAACCATAAATTGAAAGCGCTCCTTCCACCAGACTATGACAACTCACGCTATAACCTGAGACGACCGCGCCATTTTAATATGCCGAAGCTTTGTACGAACAGAACAAGAAACACTTTTATATATGCGATGTCCAAACAGTCCAGGCTGTAGTTTTATCCCACATATATACATACTTTATAAGTTAACATATTTTAACATAAATACTTTATATGGAATTTTTAATATTGTCTTCATAATCAGTTTTTGACTTATTATCTAGGATTCATTTGTAATTTTTTAAGTATTGTAAAGCATTTGTAAATAATTGCGTAATTCAGCCTTTGGCTGCGATGCAGTTTTTAATAAACTACCTCTCTATCTATCCAGTTATCCATGATCACTATTGAGGTTCAAACGTTTTTTTGTTTTCTTTACATTTGGCATTGTTTGCCTTTACCTCGCCTATTTGGGAAAGATTGTTGTCAAGACCTTCACGCAACACAAACTGTACAGCGGTTCTCAGGATGATTAGTTAAACATGACTTCTTTAACATGATTCAAGCAATTTGAACACCTTTATTCCATATCCATAATTTTTTAAAGTGCCTTACTGACTCAGTTTTTGTGATTTTCTTCTCTTTAATTTTATGCTTAAGAATGAAACTGTTCCTGCTTTTCTGGCTTTGTAACATCTGAACTACTTTGGGATAGATCTCTCCTCATTAGCACCTACTCAGTCTTCATAAAACAAAATGATACTGTAACATTTGAAATCTTGATGTTCTTAAATACCCTTCAAGCTAGCTCACTAATAGTTATCATTCTCAGCTTTGCTGTTTTTAAAACACACAATGAGAAACCTCGTGCTGCAGTTGATGCCATTTTTTCTATACTCAATAAACATCCTTCAAGAAAGTTGGATTCACGGGGCAAACAAACACAACCGGACGAACCATGGATTCCTATAAAGGCGATCAGTCAACCAGCACTACTTTGCTAAAAATAAGAACGAATATTTTCAATCCCTATTTCCAAGATACAAGGGTAATTACACGTAAAATCTATCTGGAAACCAATACGAACTCTTATTCAGAGAAAAACTAAAGGCCAGTCGCACCCAACTAGGATTGAGACTTTCACTTTACCGTAGACATTGCTGAGCAATAATTTGAACACATACTTTGAGTGTGCAGAATGTGGGCCCTGGCTTGACAGCTAGTAACTTGAAAGATGGTCCAACCATAAGCCCCTTGCAGTTCATAATTTTTTCCCCTTCTTTTATTATGTCTGTACTGTCTGAACTCCTAGTTTTTAAGTTGCAGGATTGGATGAAAGTACATACTGCATAAATATGCATAACAAGTTTACAAACTTGCCTGCTGGTCCTTAAGCATTTTCTTTTACAAAAATTTACAATTACTCTATCTTGGCTGCAAGTGTTCTAATATTTTCAAAATTGCACGAGTAACCCCAATTTTAAAGTAGGTACGCATTGAATACATGTGGATAGTGCTATGAAGTACGCATTTCGATGTAAACTCACGCCCTCACGCCGACACGAGTATTTCTCACGCATTAGCTCTTTTCTTGTAGGTAACTCTACCTTTTAAGCTTTCACAAGGACTTGAATTCCAAATTCGTTCCTTCACTGGCACTGAACTTCGGCCAATGTTCAATCTGTTCGTGTGCGCGACCAATGTTTTTGTTTCTTCAGGACTTTCACGCGTTAATATATGAATTATAGGCTGATATGTTAGCTCCAGCTGACCATAATAACATGGGCTCTCAGCAAGCAGCATGAAAAAACTAAAATGGCGGACTTATTAACGATGCAGGGTCCAATTACGGTGCAACAAAATGAATACTGTGCCAGTCCTTTAAAGTGCACCTAACCCCAAAATATAATTGTAGCTTGAATAAATCTCCATACTGAGTGAAGTTAATTGGTGAAAGAATTTTTCGATTTGGGTGAATTCTCGATTTTCTACGTCTAGTAGAAGTTGAGAAACATTTGGTTCAAGTCCGCGACCTGGGGCAAGTCGAGCTGTGACGTAGAAAGGAGAACCGCGTGAGAGTGTTTCCCGGTGTTGTTTACTATTTCTACAGCATTCATCTGTTAGCTTTTGGAATTCTTCTTTTTTTAAAAGCACTGAATGAAAAACACACACTCGAAAGTCGTCCGTCCTAAGCCATCTCTTGGAAATGTCGACGTTTTGTTCATCGCCCAAATCTTCACGCTTTAAATGTTCGGAACATAGCACTGAAGATTGCGATGGTTGCCATTTCGATCGCTTCAATCGAACAAAATCGACCCATTTCTTCCTTCTTTTCTTGGCTTCTGTACGATCGTCGTTGTAGAATGGCAACTTATGAAGAGAAATACCTTCTTTTAAATTTCTCACGTTACTACAACCAGCAGCAATACATCTCTTTGGCATTTTCTGGACTACAACAGTGGACCATATGCGAACTATGTGAACTACGTCAACACACTCGTTCTCCTTTCTACGTCATAGCAACCACTAGCCCCAATCCTCCCGTTACTCGGACTTGAACCAAGATGAAAGCCATTTAGGTGCGATTTTTCAAACTTTGAGGGGCCATAAAAGATACTAGATTTGAGCAAAGCTAATAATTTTTTCACCAATGTACTATTAAAAATATGGTAAATCATCTACTCTAACTAGAATTTGGGGGGTTAGGTGCACTTTAATTCTGCATTAAATCAACCTTTTGTAAAGTTATTTACAACCTTGTTACCTTAGTTTATTGAACGTAATCCGAGAAACGAGAGACACAACACTGACGTCTTACAGTTTCTTGAAAGTTGAAGGCTTCTAGTGAAATACAGTAGAGAACAGTAACTCAAAGAGGCGTTTTCTAGTGTAGCTTACAGCACTTTCTTTACACGTACTACTTCAGAATTAGAAAGTTCAAATGGCTTGGAAGAAGTCTTCGATTGGCTTCGACGTTGCTTAAAGTGCCCATAACCTAATTTTTCTCACTTAGTCATCTGAATCTACACATATCTCATAGATGTTTCGGGAAAAAAAAATTGCGATTTACCCAAAACGCGATTTGAAAATGAAATTAGAAAACGTTCAAATTTGCCGCCATTTTGGCTCACCATTCGCCTTAATCTTCTATCGATTCTTCCCGGTCACAATACTGCTGTGACGTAGATTAAGGAACACGTGACTTCAAGTGAAAAAGGAATAGCGATATAAACAATGTAGTAAGGAATAATTCCCTTGAAAATGCCAAAAAGATGCGTAACCACTCGATGTAACAACACAGCTGATACTAAAAAAAGAATAAGTATACGTAGGAATCCTTCGACTCGCAAAACGGATACCTCAAAAAAGAAGGAAAAATGGCTGCAGATTTTGTCTTGGTAAAAAGAAGCCCGGTAAAACTTCTTCACTGTGCTAGAATCACTTCAAAGAGTATGACTTTCAGTTTTGTATGGACAGCAAAACGAAAAGATCGTTGAAGGCGGATGAGATTCGCTACAGGAACAGACATAAGCGTTGACTATAATTCCCTCGCGAGACCTTCCTTATCCTCTAGTTCTTTTCTGTAATTTTGTAGCCATTCCTCGTCTGCTAATGGTTCTTCCACGTAGGGTTCCGTGTAGTTCTGGGTTTCAGTGCTAGCGCTGGCTGACTCGTCGAGACCGGCAACTACTCGCCTCAAATTCTTTTTTTAAAATCGCCACTGAGTTTATTCACTTCCAGATTCAGAGGCACTTTCCTTGATGATAAATATAGGCATGATTGATTTTTTTTCTTTAATGAAAAATACCAAAAACGATCGCTGAGCGATACCTTGGCTTTGATTAGTAAGAAAAGATAAGACCCACGCCAACAAGTATTCCTTATCTACGTCACAGCGAGCCCGTGAGGTCCTGGCCAGCGGAAGGGGTGTACCAAATAAAAGTAGGATTGAAAAAATCGTAGAAAATTCGCCTCTCGCTGGAATTTTGTCAATAAAAGATATGGTTTATCAATTAAACATGCTTACCATAAATACCTTTGCTTAGAAATAATTGATTAAATTATAGTGCGTTATTGTTTCTGAGATGGTGTTTGTAATATTCAGCAGCCTTACCAAGCATTTCAGTAAAGTGGTCGGATTAACGAGGTAATTTTATAAAGAAAATAACGACTGTGGACTTCAAAAAGTGGTCGTTGGTAGTCGGAGTGGTCGGATTAATAAGGTTTCCAGATAAGATAGGCTCAGTCTCCAGCCGTAGGTCGGGGGCATATCGAGACACCCACGGCTGGAGACTGAGCCTTCAGATAAGAAAAGAAGTGAAATTTTGTTCGGGCAACAATAATGTGGTCGTGATAAAAGGGTTGTCGTATTAACGAGGAGGTCGTAAGGCGGGGTTCCACTGTATTTAGGGACACCAAACAGATGATAGAAAGCAGATTTGCAAAGCGAGTTCACGTGCGGAGTCATGAACATCGTGTTATCAAAGATTACACTTATATTTCTGGCATGTTTGGTTGGTTGAATAACATCTGTTCCACAGTGGAGCAGCGGGTTGGAGATTTGTGGGCTGTATTTGGAGAAGAGAAACAGAGTGTACAGATGAAATGACTTGTTGTGTAATCTTAAAATATCAGCCAATGGAGACGTATAGAGCAGATACACAATCAGACCAAGAACGGAACCTTGAAGGACACCACACTCTAAACCAAGAGTTGACTACTTTTCTTCCTCAGTCAATACATATTTTGAGCGATCAGCAAGATATGATTTTAACCATTCGAGGGCAGTGCCACAGATTCAAAATTTAGACATCAATCTTTCAAGCAAAATACTGTGATCAACAGTATTGAACGCCGCTAAAAAAATCAAGAAGCAAGAGGACAACCATTTACATTAATCAATGGCAGGAAGGGCAGTTTCACAGCTATGATACTGTTTTATTGTATTATTGGTGAAAACTTCAATGCTGAATGATGCCTCCCTAAAGCCTATATGTAGATTTCCTCAAGGCTCAGCCCTTAGAACCCTGCTATTTCTGTTGTATATTTAAATGGACTTCCTAATTCAAACAAATTTATGTTCAGACTTTTTGCTGATGACACTCAGCCCCAAGTCGAGCATGTTAACTCTTAAGCCCCGGATACAAGTTGTAACATTGTTAGAAGGACACGTCCCAACATTGTTATAAGAATGCTTCTAACAACGTTGGATAGCCATACATAACATTTTTGGACACAATTTCCAACTCCGCCATTTTGGATTGCTCATGGTTCTCGGATTGGAGACCGGGCGCTTAACTCTAATTGGTCTTTGCAGTACAATATTGTTGAAAGCGCAGCTACACGCTTCAACATTTGTTGTATGTTCGAGAAAATGTTTGATCGTAATCAAAACATTATTCCAACAAAAAATGTTGAACAAACGTCATCAAACATGCATGGTACACGCTCTCACATTGCTGATCCAACAAATGTTTTATAACGTGTAGCCGGGGCTTTAGGCCACCCTGTCTCCCACATGATGCAGTGTTTCTAAGTGACAGATATCGCCAGTCCATTATTATTAATTGGTTGAGGGACAACTGGCCTGAGCTAACTTATTATTAGCCTTACCAGGAGTCCATTACCAGAAGAGTAAAACCTTGATATATTCAGCTCGATTAGTTTCGCCATACTTGGGTCGACAAATAATTATTGTAAATAGCAATTAATAACATACAAATAAACGTCGTTGTTGTTGTAACCTGCATTTTTACAGACCAAACTATTCTCTAGATCAATTTTCTTACCCACACAGACCTTTCCAGCCAATCATAAACCTTACATAATAAATAGTTCCTGAGGGTTGAGAACGGTGACCTGTGTGATACTCATTATTTCTTTAGGTAAACACCTCCATAAAAGTCTGTGAAAATGCGGTGTCACATACCTAGTATTGGGTAAAAGGGTCTGGGTATAATGGGCTCATGGCCTTACCTTGAATTTTAATTCACCTCCATATGGCATTTTAAATGCTAAATCATATCTGGATAGATAGTCGTCATATTCAGGATGCAACTCTTTCCCCAAGTGTTCTTCCACAAATTTTTCATCGAAGTTTATCCCTCCTTTAAATACAGTTTTCCACTTTGTTCCCTCGAAGAGCTTGTGGACAGCGTTTTCGATACTCCACTCATCATCAGTGTCTAACAAACACACAAATAAAAAGCGAAAAATAAACAAACAGGCCTAGCCAAACAGATCCAACTTGTTGGTTCAATATAATCCAGCATTGTTGAATCCAACATGCTGCACTTGTTTGGGCACCATGTTGGACGATTCCCATCAAACATCGAACATGGTTTTCATCATCATCATCCAACATTTCATTCCTGTATTTCATTCTTGGGCGTCAACGATAATATTGAATGTATTTGGCCACGGTATTCAACATTGGTGAATGCATGCATGCCTGTTAAAGTGACAGCTATTGGCATCCTTGTTGATGATTTATTCACCAGTCGCCTCGTGGGTAAAAACCAACAGAATGGCAAGTGGGAAAAGTTCTAAGTCTTTGAACAATAAACGCTTCACAACGTCTCTTCAAATAGAACGGGAAAAGGGAAAAGGAGCTCTGTGGCGGCTAGGCTGGGGGAATCACGGAGGTTGTCCGAGGAAGAAGTTGAGACATTGATTGACCTACTACAAGAAAGACCATGCATGGGGCTCAATGCAGTTGGCAAAAAAATGGAAATCCAACGATGTAGTCCCAAGCTAGTAGGATCCGAAGGATACACAACGCTTTGCTAGAAATGTTAAGTGATTTGAGTGCACAAATAGCGACAGCGAACTACTAGCAGATCCATGGTCATTCATTGAATGAAAAACATATTGTCGTGAGTGGGAATCGAACCCGCGTCCCCCTGGTCGGGTGTGCTAACCACTGCACCATCACGACAACCCTGCCGGAAACAGAGCAATCGGTGAGGTGATTGGTTAGCCACGGGGTTCCTCGGCGATTAACATTCAGGAACAGGACGTACATCGGATCATCCGGGGATGATTCACAGGCTACCAGCTTCGGATCCTACTAGCTTGGGACTACATCGTTGGATTTCCAGCCTTGGTAATTCAATTATATAATTTGTTATCAGCTGGTAGCCTGTGAATCATCCTCGGATGATCCGATGTACGTCCTGTTCCTGAATGTTAAACGCCGGGGAACCCCGCGGCTAACCAATCACATCACCGATTGCTCTGTTTCCAGCGGGGTTGTCGTGATGTGGCAGCCTTGTTAATTCAAGAAAAAAAAAAATATATATATATATAGCAATTATTGAATGAGGCTGAGTAGGATATGAAGAATTCTACAGGTCGAGGAGGGTGTTATCCACCAAGACCAAAGGCCGAGGTGGATAACATCCTCCAATCATTGCTTTATTATTCATTCAAAATATTTTCTTCGCTCAAACTTCTAAACCTACTCACAGCCATTTTCCTGCTCAACAAAAGTAACACAATCTCGTCCCCAACTTTTTTCGGTCAACGGTTCAAGAATTTGCAGCGGGCTGCACTTTTAACGTCATTTTGACGTCATCGGTTCAATAATCTGCAGCGGGCTGCACTTTTGACGTCATTGATTCAAGATGACGAAGTTTCTTTCCAAATTTGGTGAACAGCAGCTGGTTATGGTGAATTATGCATGTGGTTTTAACCAATCAGAAACGGGGAAATATATAAAAGCAGAAATAATCCATTCCAAGCATCTGACATCTGAAAATTTTGGAAATTCCAACCAAAATTTTGGGGTATACATGTACATGTAGAGTGCACCCAATAGCAAGCATTACCAACTTTATCTTGTTAAACATTGGTTCCTTTTCAACTGGATACGACCACCATTTTCCTCTTACTTTGTTACAATATTTCAGTCACATCCATTTATCTTCATGGTTTTTGAAGACTCCTTTGCAGCTATTTGATGCAAAAGTGAAAATTATACCTTCATCAGGCTGGTGAATAAGAATGGTTCCAAAGTGACACCATATATCGGCTTTCAGATGATGTTTTGTTTCCATTTCACGTTTAAGCCTTTCAAGCGAGTGTAACACTTCTACCTCTAAGTCCTTAAAATAAACTGGGTCATTCCCAGGATTGAGAGATTCCTGAAAAAGCAAAAGAAAAAGTACTTTCAGAGAATCTGACTAACCAGTCATTCATTTACTTAATTCATCGATTAATTAATTAATTCATTAATTCATTGAAAAGCCTAACTTTCAGTCTCAGGGACCAAATTACGAAGGGCACATCTCGACAAGAAATGTGAGAAAGTGTATACAAGTCGCTTTGGCAGCTTTGATCCCACAGTACAGCACCACAGCCAGATGTACATTGTAATATTTTGTTCGGAGGCAATTTGATGAGGCAGCAAAATCAAAGTACCAGGAGAAAAACCCTGAGTCAGGTTGAGATCAACCGAAACTCAGACTGAGGTGGGAGGAGCAGATGATGACGATTACGCCAGCCTGACTTCCAGGAACCGGGCTTGTAACAAAGGAAAGAGTAAAACGAGGGTCTAGAGGAAAAGTGACGGCAGAATGCATTGTCATAACAAAGGAGGATAAGACGGGGATGAATGACTGATTACCTGAAATGAATGATGATGATGGCGACGGCGAGGATGGTCAGGATGATGATTGCTTTACTTAGTTGGGGGGATTTCAAACGAATATGTACGAGTCTTCAAACGAATATGTACGAGTCCTGACAAGAGACATGTACCTCTAGTTCATAACTTTCGATTGATCTTAACCGGTACCCTGCTTGGGTGTCATCTTCTTTATCCAATCTGAGGTTAGTATTTCCAGGCATATTAAAATCATCAATGTAGCAATGAATACTGTTTGAATATTTTTGGTCACGCTTTACTTTTCCTCCTTCCTGTAAGCAAAGCCAAACGACATACATCATCAGTCAAATTGCCAACATTTGGATGTACCCATTCTGCCAAAACCCGCCAATGAGCAAAAGGCATATTGATTGCTATTTCCCTTAAAAGTCTCACTAAAAAGTGATCTCAAGGCTTATGAATCCTATTCACTTCACTTTGCTTTTCCGTCATTTTACAACAGAATATGTTTTGCGAGAAAACATGCAAAAACACTCAGTTACATGTAATTCCACAGTAGCTAGCAAAATACTTTTTTTCCAGATTGCTATCTCATCCTGTGCTGTTTTCAAAATGTTTTAAATCATGATGGGTAAAGTTTTAACACAGGCCAAAACAACGTGAACTCCATGCTGCACTTTTTGCAGACAGTGTGTGGGTTATTTAAAAATCCTACTGTGATATACAAGAGCAAAGGTTGGGAGCATGAAGGCGTCTATAATGGCTTATCGTCCTCATCTGAGAAGACTAGAAAATTGCAGATCTATTAGTAGTTGTCAGGGCAAGAGCAGCAGTTTTCTCGGTTATATAAGACCCTGAAAGTTAGTGAATACGTAAATCAAGACAAAGCCCTCAGGTTCTGCAGACTAGCATGTTACGCAAATGATTGCAATTCTCATTAACAGTCATTTGCCTTAAAACAGTTCATGTGAATCAATTTACCTCATCTTAGGCCAAGACATTTTAGCTGTGTGCGCGTGCTTGTAACCGTTATTAAGAATGTTATGTGTGGCACCTTTTTTTGCATTTCAAATTTATTTCATTATTTGTTTGTTTGTTTGTTTTGTTTTATGTTTATGTTATCTCAGAATACACTTTAAAAAATAAAGTATAGGTAAGGACTACTTAATGCTCAATTTTTTATGAAGTGAAAAATTTTTCAATATACTGAAAAAGTGCAACCCTGCAAAAATCTTGTTGGCTTTCCTACAGTCAGAATCCTCATTCACAACTTTTGTCGCCTAAAAATCTCAGTACATTAAATTATAATATCCTTATCTCCTATTTTATGAATCTGCTTTAAAAGCAGTCTGCAGTCCTCATTTGTGGGCTTATTTCTTTAAATTAAGCGATAATAAAAAAACCAATAATTGTTATTTTTTTATTTGTTTGAAAAATTCGGTAATTGTTGTCTACATGTACTTCTCTATAAAATCTGCTCTGAACGACAAAATTCAAAGTGACTGAAAGAAATAGTTTTCCTTATAATAAAAGATGTCAAGAATTAGTAGCGATAATAAAAAAAAAAAACAAAAATTTTTTTTTTTTTTGAAAAATTATCTTGAGGTAGTTGCTGAAACCCATAAGGGTTGAAACGTGTAACGGCCCCTTGTGTGCTGGGAAACAAGCTTCTGAATATTCAACTTGCTAATTACCATATTTTGAACAACAAGAGCGAGGGGTTTCCAAATATGGTACTTAGCATTGAAACATTCAACCAACCAGTTTGCACTGAATATTCGGAAGCTGTGAACGTGCGTTACACGTTTCAACCCTTATGGGTTTCTGGTAGTTGTTATAAACATGTACTTCTCTATAAAATCTTCTCTGAAAGGCATTTTATACTCAGAAAAAAAAATTAGAAAGTAATTGAAAGAAATAATTTTCCTTATAATAAAATACGTCAAGAATTAGTAGCTCATTTAAACCACAAAATAAAAAAAACATTGAAGAGGCATTGACAAGGTTGAAAAAAGGGGGAGAAAAAAGAAAAAAAAAGAATCAGAAAAGCGTGAAGAATTAAGCAGTAAGATTAGAAGAACAATCACGAAATCACAACTGCATCAAGAGGTTATGCAAAAGAATATACTTTTAAATTATTTTTTTTAAAATATATATTTCTAAGATCCGATTCCCTTTTTTGATAAAATTTCAAACAATGTAACGGAATAACAAAAATACACGAGTGTTTGCTTCTTTTGCTCACTTTAACATGTACCAACAAGAGAAATTTACAATCTTCGGGAAGTCAATGAGTGTAAAGTATTAATGAATTTAGAAAAATCATTTTAAGTCACTGAAAGGAAACAGCTACTTTCTTCTTCCAACGTTTATTCCTAAACTTAGTAAATGATGTTGAGGGGGAGATCTTCAAGTATGCTCGCGGTAATTTAACAACGATTCGTGCGTGGAATTGAAGGGAGATTTTAATAGGTCTTGAGCAGGGACGGTACAAAGTGTGGACCCCCATCTGGACCCCACTCGAAAAAAGAAAGAAAACAAAAGTTCGAGGATACGAGCCTGTACTTCTTGAGATGGCCTTAATACATTTCATGTCATTTATTGCAAATGTATACTTTGCCATTGAGTAGACTCTAAATCATAAGTAAGTGCGATCTGTTTGATTAAAAAACATAAGTTGTGGTCAAGATAACTATGCATTGTTTCTGGGGAAACAATACAACATAAATAGTCCCATGAAAGGACGTGGTCGCAAGTAAAAACTAGTGTATCTAATAGATAGTAATGCTGCGGTACATTTCGTTGATAGTGACAACATTTATCATTGATAACCGCAGAAAGATCGTATTGAAGTCAGTGGGACATATTTTACTTTGTTGAGGGAATAGAAGTATGGTCGATAAGCCGACATTTAACCCAGATCACCCTATCCAGACCGTGACGAAGTGGAGGAAACGTAATCGGAAAGATAATACAAAACTCTGGCAGATGAGCTGCCACTGATCTGAAATTCATGAAAATGAGAAAGCAAGTCACTACAAACTCTCCTCGCATCAGATCGCGAAAATCGAAAGATCCGCATCAGATATAGTCTAAATTGTAAGCAGAAAGAAATGAAATTGTAACTTAAAATCTGTCCTGGTACTCATCAACAAATGTCTCAGGAACTATAATCAGGGATAATCAGGGCTATGGGCTTGAATCGCATGGCAAGCTTAAATGAAGTCAGCTTCGATTGCATGAATCGCAGCACATTTGAAAATAAAGCGTTTAATAGTTAAATCGTAGTTTTTCTAACTATCCTATAACTTCAAGTTTGAGCAACGACAATTTCATCACAGTTGTTCTTATGATTCTAGCTTCAACCCGAAGGACGCGTAACGGGCACCAAGCGATGAAATACGAACCTCGAAGTTCAGATATCGTTGTCAGAATTTTCTGCAAGAAAAAAGTGGACGATGTAACTTAAAATCTGTCAAAATTCACAGAACTTTCACATACTGGAAAGAAAGCGACGCATAGGAAAGTCATGCACGATACGAGAAAGCAAAACAACACCTGGTCCACTCACGTTTATCATCGAAAGCTGGATCACTATGTTAATGCAAAATAGCAGCACATTTGAAAAAAAGGTGTTCTTCGCAATTCTGATAACAATTCCTCTAAAACTCTACTATGCAGGCGAAATCGGGCAAAACGATGACACAGACCGAAGTTCAGATGTGAGAGCTTTATGCACGACAGAGGCCAATGATGTAACATAAAAGCTGTCCAGATTAAGGCCTCGTCCACACTATGCCGGATAACTTTGAAAACGCAACTTAAGGTGCAAAAACGGAACAAATGTTTTCCGTCCACACATGAAAACGGATAAAATGTTCTGCGGCCACACTACAGCGTTTTATCGGTGGCACAATTGCTTAATATCGTTTTGCGCATGCTCACATGTACAGTAAGCAGACATTCAGTACAGTCAGCAGACATTCGAAAATTTTCAGGCGACAGCAACTTCGTTAACAAAGTTGTCCCACCACGCACTCGTTTTGGCAGGTCGAGTCCAGAAGCGTCTCTGTTTGTAA
>NC_090870.1:26145058-26150058 GCF_036669935.1 Montipora foliosa | reverse complement strand
TTTACGTTACAAAAACGACTGAATCTTTTCAGCAATAATTGGTGTTTGATATGGTACCAAAATAATCCTGTTAAGTGATTAAGTGTTGTAGTGTCAATCCTTCTAATAAGAACGTTTCTTTCAAGTGTTGAAACTGGTTTGAGCCACCTTAATAAAAACGTTGTTATGGCAGTACTTTGGCCTCTAACAATTTTTGTTTTATGAAAAACACACAGCCAACGATTCTTTAATGCAGTGGTTAGGCCCTTGGAACAGTCAGTCTGTTGAATCCAAACAGCAGCTATCTTCACTCCACAGCCAGATCAACATGATTAATTTACAGTACTTACAATACAAACCTATGGCACCTTCATGTTTCATTTCGTGAATGATAGAACTTTGAACTTTCTTCACAAAACGGAAGAAATCAGGAAGCTTTTTTGTTATTTCTTCAGGTTCCCAATTTTCACTGTTAAGCGACTCGTCCCAGTCTTTGCAATGAAGATGGAAGTCGGTCCCCTAAAACGAAAAATATGTTTGCCTCCTTCCAACAGATTGGTTATGCTAGATAAATATGAACACCGGTGTGATAAAAAGCGAAAAAGCGAATTAACTACAGTAGACAGTTACGGTTACCCCAGAGGTGTTGTTAATTATAACACGAATGATGTCTTACGAAAGCAACAAAACAGAGTGGTTTTTCAAAGCACTCGTCGCATTAAATCTTTCTTTCCTTACAGGAGATAGACTTAGCCGTGGTTAAATGGCTACGATTTTATATAGAGCTGCCTGTTGGGACTGCAATGATTTTTATATCGGAAAAACTAATAGACGATTGGATGACAGAAAAACTGAATATTTTAAAGCATTAATTAATGGTCATAATACGTCGGCTCTCGCGGACCATGTTACATCAATTGGTCACAGTTTAAAATGGGATCATTTTGAAATTTTAGCGAAAGGGCGTTGATGTTAATGTTATTTGAAACACAATTTTCACTAAAGAGAAAGACATTCATTTGATGATACTGGAGATGCATTCACATGACGGTTGCACCATTGAAGGAACAGGTAAAGACCATAGTCCACCATCCCAAAATGCAATGAAACTCAATTCATACCCCGTGAGAATAGGCAATTCATGTTCAAATGCGTGAAAACTCCAAAATCCTAACAGGACTTCAAAATTGTTACTAAGCCAGTTAATTATCAAAACTACCTAGCAAATGATAAGCTTTCTTTCTTCTATAACAATAGAAAGCTGCATTAAATCGGATCAAAAAGAAAACACGCTCGGTCCTTACTCTCAAGAAGGCCGAGGAGCGTGGGCATTATCTTTCAAGTAAACGACAGTGTTATTGGTGTCAATGTTCTTTCAAAAATATCTTAGACTTTACTATAAAGCTAGAAAATCACATTGAAAATGATGTTTGTAAAGATGCATTAGTATGGTAATTGCGCAAATGAACCAACGGGTGATTTAAGACTTAACGTGAACATCTATTCATGGATATAAACTTCCCAAGATGTTATTGAATTCACGCAAAATAAAATCAGTTTCTGTTCTCTGTTAACGAATGGCAAAAGGTGCAAAAACGTTCATAATTATTTTTTTCATTTACACACGTTTTGTGTTCACGATGAACGACAATTTCATTCTTGGATGACTTTATAGGGTTCTGCCTCTAACAGGGTTTCAATTCAGTGGATTGCATAACTTCCCCTTACCCCTAGCCCTTAACCCTCCCCAACCCTCCCCAACCCTCCCCCACCCCCAACATCACCTGGGGTGAAATTTATGAAGTGCGTGGATTACAATGAAAACCCTCAACAGGAACATGGCCCTTCCCAAACGAAATCAAGATTACCGTGAAGAAGTGGTTACAATCACACCTTTTTGATGTCCCTTCCATACACGCCCGCACTCTCCTTTGAGAAAATAATTGAAAAATCTTCCGAGAGGCGATACACAGCCCGTTTTGAACAACGGATAAACGGCGGTTGAAATCCATCTGGTAGTTTCTCATCTGGAAGACAAAGTCCAAAGTCATCTTCATCTGAAAAAGTCACTTTGGAGAGATACTTCAGCAAAGTGTTTCTTACGTCGTCTTGGGGCACAAAGTTCATGTGGAAACCACTGTCTAAAATCACGGAAAAGTAACGAAACCAGATAAACACATTAGCTTGATTGAAATGTCTGCTTTCCCTATTAAATAAAAGAGGCCAGGCAAAGTTTCAGCGAACAGGAATACACACAGCTTTCTTTTAAAAACTGGCTGTTTTTTTTTCTTTGCGTAAAGCGGGAGAGGCCGCCTCTTTTCACCTCCAGAACGGGATATAGCAGACGCCTCCTGAAATTTGGTGCATAGATCGATAATGATTGCAGCACCCGTGGCCGTTAAATACAATGCTTTTAATGACATCCAAATATTTCCGCATAGATATGATGTTGAGGTTCGACGGCAATGTACACGCAATGGGAAAGTTTTATCAATATACTTCACATACCTACTAGTGCACGAATAGCGAGTCTGCAATCAAATTCGCAGCCAGGAAATAAGATGTCTGCTCGCAGATATCTTTGAGGTGGTAAAATTAACCATCCACGGCATCGAGATCTCGTAAATTGGTCCTCAAAGCATACCTCATCCAAAATGTTCTTTAGGTCAGTAGAAGGGATTTTTATACTTTCCAACGTTTTTCCAACATTCTTCTTCATGACACATACCTGAAAGAGAAAAGACCAGTCCAATCTACAGCGCTCACTTTAAGTACAACCCACTTCATTATACTGTAAAACGATGGTAAGCCTCCATAATGCACCCGACTTGTTATCTACTGAGAAACAGCAAATGTATGAGGGAGTAACCAGCACTTGGCCTAGTTTTGGATGAACTTTCCTGTAGTTGTATAGCCAATAACAACCAAACAAACAAACATGTTAAAACACTTCATCTGAAGAAACAACAGGAGGAAGTGCCTTTTTTTTCTCGTAACTGTATACTGTCCATCAATGGTATCCCGATAATCCTACAAGAAACTTACGAACCAAACAATACTCTAAACACAAAAGTATCGAAATCAGTCTGAATTACATTGATATATATTTGAAGTGCGGCTTGCAGACGTAAGAAAGAAGTGATCCTCGCAATTATCTGGACCATTGCCTATTTTATTAATGTACAACAAAGCAACCCCGAAGTCACTTGACCCCGACTCCAGCACGCTAACAATTCGGCTACCGCGACTCCAATATGATGATGAGATATTTCTAGGCAACTCATACTGCCAAGCAATTATTGGTAATTGGTTGATGGACAGCTGACATAGGCTACATAACTTGTTATTTGCCTTGCTAGAAGCGTACAAATTCCATATATTTGTGTACCGGCATTTTCACAGTTAAATCGATTTTCCTGTGTACGCAGACCTTACCAGGTAAGCGAGGTAGTCCCTCACATTGGCCCTATTCCCATCGTAATACTTCTTAAGTTATTTTTAGATCTCCTGCGAGATCCGGTATTCCCACGAGGGTTAACTCATAGCCAATCATATGTCCCCATTTTCGCGAACGACGCGAATCACTGCGTGAGAATTCGCTCAGCTGTCATGCAACATTGGTAAAAATGGGGACATATGATTGGCTATCAGCTAACCCTTGTGCAAATACCGGATCTCGCAGGAGATCTAAAAATAACTTAAGAGGGATTACGATGGGAATAGAGCCAATATGAGAGATTACCTCTCTTACCTTCATACTCTCTTGTCCTTACATAGCATTTTATTTTTACTTTGAGATTTTGAATGGTCATCCTAACTCTAAACCCTTAAAACCTCGTCTAAAAAGCTTCGATCTGTGAAAATACAGCGTTACAGACCTGGTATTTTGAATGGTCAACCTAAATCTAAACCCTCGTCTACAATTAGCCAATATCAAAAATACCATAATACTCTTTATTTTTCCCTCCAAAGTTTTGCACGAGCACTGTTTCCAGTTTCATTTAGGACCATTATAAATCCCAAGAGAAAATAAAAACAATGGTTATGCAAAATTTTTGAGGGACAAACAAAGAGTGTTATGGTATTTTTGATATTGGCTGATATGCTTCGATCTGTGAAAGAGTCACAGACCTGGTATTAATTAGTTTTTGAAAAGCCTCTTGGAAATCATCCACCATTTGTGAGCGTCTCTCGTTCCATATGCATTTTGCTGTTTTTGGTGTGATTTCCTTGTGGATTCCTGCTCATAGTCCCGGTAATGGGCTCATGGCCTCACCTTGAAAGTTAATTGACCCCCATTCGGCTTTCGAAATGTGAAATCGTATCTTGATTGAACGTCTTCATATTCGGGAAGGGATTGATTGCACAAATGCTGTTCCACAAATTTCTCATCTAGGTTGACTCCTCCTCTAAATAACGTTCTCCACTCAGTTCCCTCTAAAAGCTTCCTCGAAGCATTTTCAATACTCCACTCACCGCCAGGGCCTAACCAACAAGGACATCATAAGCATAAGTTGTTTAAAATCAATTGTCGGTCTCCGGTAATCAAAGAAATTACAACACTAGCTATGTACAAGACGCTCAAGCACACCGAGGGGTGAGGGGTGTCCAATGCAACCCCCATTTGGCCAAAAACTCAGTTTAGATCAACTGGAACTGTAACTTAGAGAACGTTATTAAGACTGTTGGCAAACCTCTGGAGGAAGTCTGCTTTTCTAAAATGTAGGACTTACTGGGAATTTTCAATGGTACCATTTTGCACTTCCTTTTCATTTTCGCGAGACAGTTGGGCTCGATTGTTAGGGTCAAAAAGTCCGAATTTTTCGTTCACTGAGACAAAAGGAAGAGACCAGTTGGAAAATGCTAAAAAAGTGTTTCAAGCATCTGCAAAGTTTAGATATCTCATCCCAAATTTTGCCCAAAGTGGGTCGGACCTGATTGCAAGGAAACATTACCCGTCGAACTTTACCCGGTGAACGATTTGCATGCATGCTTGCAAATCAAGCAAAAAACAGCAGGTA
>NC_090870.1:26125058-26140058 GCF_036669935.1 Montipora foliosa | reverse complement strand
TGTGGAATGGTCTTAACCGGTACTCCATGGGGGGTCCATAGTCATTCTCCAGTCTGAGCATAGTATTCATGGGCAAATTGAAATCGTCGATGAAGTAACAACTTTTGTTTGATTTATTTTGTTCAAACTTTAGTTTTCCTCCTTCCTGTGGGCAAAGCCAAATGATATACATCATTAATCAAACACCAACATTTCTCAAGCAATCACTTAAACATTATATTTGATGAACTTGCCAAAAAAAAAGGAAAGGCACTTTGCCTTGTCAGACTTATAAACCATTTCAAGGTTTATATATGGGAACTAAACCCAGTAACTATACTAACATGCTTTAAAATGTATTATCATAAACATGCGTTTAGAGATGAATAAGCCCTTTGCATGGCTGTATCACGTGACCTTTCTGGCATCTATTTTGTACCACGACCATTTTTTATGATTAACAAGGTCACGTGACATGGCCATGCAAAGAGCCTATCAAGCCAATGACCTCCGGATCAGCAGATAAACACCTTAACCAAGACTATCCAGGAGGGTGGTTTCTCTTGGTCAAAACTGTGACAAATTGTACATACGTGTTTTCGTACACATTTACCCTATATTTGATCTGGTAATAATAAAATTTAATATAATGTTATACCGTGCTGACATATGCCCGGAAATATTTAAAATAGTGTAAGGCCTTAGTTGACGGACTTCGAGAGTGAGGACACGTGCACATGACTTGGTTGTAAGTTCAAGTGATCGTTTGGTGTGCTGATTTTTTCGGGACAATAAAAATGTTAAACTACACTGTGCTTGTGCGTCTTACTTGGTGGCACCCGGTGACTGATCTCACATATGTTTACTTTCAAATGTTGTTGATTCTCATGGCCTCAGGATTTTCTCTTCCCCCGCCAGCGCCGCTTAAAATTCACGACCAGAATGCCTCTGAGAAATGGTAAATTTTTGACCTACTGATGGAAAAATTACGCACTTGCAACTGAGCCGAATAAAACGTCCGAGCGAGTTCAGGTAGCCGCTCTGTTGATGGTAATCGGACGAGAAGCGAGAGATGAAAACTCCACGTTCACAGGTTGGGAGGAAGGTGCGGAGTACTGTGAGCCTGGGAGAAATGTGCCGTTCGAGTGGTACCGGTTCAATCAACGAAAGCAGGAAGCCTGTGAGTCATATAACCGCGACAAGACCTCACTTCGGAAGCTTCCTGAAGGATGTGATTTCGACAAAATCACGCCAGATGAAATTCTAAGAGACAGGCTCGTTTTTCGAATACGCGACGGGAAAGTCAAGGAAAGACTCTTGCGTAAAGCATATTTAACGCTCGCGAAAAGAGACGAGGTATGCCGAGCAGCCGAAAGTATGCGGGCTCAGCTGAAAGTAGTCGCCGAAATCGGAGGTCCTGAAGTAAATGAAGTTCGCCCTGACGACTTACAGTGAGCAGGAAGACAAAAAAAAAACAAAAAGCAACCACGTTGCCCACAGCAACAACAACTCAGAGGTCAAGAGTGCAATAACTGCCGTTTTCAACATCCGGAAAATCAGGATTGTACCCGGCTGAGGGAAAGGAATGCCACTCCTACGGAAAGAGGAATCAAATTGCGTGTTTCCAGGAGGTGAAAGCTGTGGACAATTGTAACAAGGACGAAGAGGAAATGTAACAGGCAGATGAGGTGTCGACTCTTTGGCTAGATGTCTAGCAGCTGGTGACTGTTAAGGTGGATGCTGGCAGCTATATACGTTTTCAAGCTAACACAGGTGCCCAATGCAAGGTCCTATCGTTGCATATCTACAAGAAGGCAACGAATGACAAGAAGCTGGAAAAAGTCCAAACAATGGAGACGTCTCTGAAAGCATACGGGGGCTCCAAGTTGAAAGTCGTCGGCAAAGTGCCTCTCCGTGTATGGAAAAACATTCTTCTTTTCACTGGACTGCCGTTTGGTAGACAGTAATGGCATACCTCCCATACTGGGACGGAAGGCATGCATAGGCATGGGAATCTTGATTTTATCGTGACAATGACCACCAAAGCAAGACAGAAACGGGCAATGCACCAGTGTTCGCAGCGCAGATTCCACATACAGTAATTTCCACGAAAGACTCAGTGTTCAAATTCCCGAAAGTGTCCAAGGAGGGAGTTGGAGGATTTAACGGTGGCTATAAAATCAGGGTGGAGCCTATAGTTCAGCCAGTTCAGCATGCCCCATGTGTTGCAGTAGCAGTGAGGCCGAAACTCAAAGCAACATTAGATGACCTTGTGAGCCAAGAATTGATACCCCAGTGACGAAACCAACGCAGTAAATAAACTTAATAGTTGTGACTCCCAAGAAGAATGGTCAGCTCCGTGTTTGTCTAGATTCCAAAGATCTTAACCGGGCGATTCTGCGAGAAAACTATGCCGATGGTTGCGGACATTTCAACGCGTTTGCACAGGGCATAAAGTGTCCACTGTGCTAAATGTTCGCAACGGGTTTTGGCATGTTAGTTTCGATGAGAACTCTTCTTATCTCACTGCCTGTCAGACACCATATGGGCATTACCCTTGGAGACGAATGCCATTTGGGATATCCACGGCACCAGAAGTTTTCCAACCAGAAATGGAGCGGAGGGGGGCTATCCGGCATTGAGGTTGTTGCCGATGATTACATTGCAGTAGGCTGTGGTGAAACATATGACGATGCAGTTCAGGACCACCACCGTAACCTCACAGCGTTCCTTGGGCGAAGTCACGAGCAAAATGTCCGTGTAAACCCAGAGAAGATGAAATTGCGACAGTCTAAGGTATGGTTCATTGGCCATGTTGCGTCAGCCAAAGGCCACCAAGTTGATCCAACAAAGGTCAGAGCCATCACAGAGATGTCAGCTCCTTCTGATAAAGCACGTGACCAAGCCTCTACGGGATTTGACTCAAGAAGGTGTCGACTGGACCTGGGACAGTTCCCAGCAGAAAGCCTTTGACAAACTCAAGGAAGCAGTCACTAGAACCCCAGTTCTGCGATACTATAGCTTAAAGGAAGAAGTAACACTTCAGTGTGATGCCTCCCAGACAGGCCTTGGGGCAACACTAATGCAACACGGCCAAACGGTTGTCTTCGCTTTGAGGGCGTTCACACCCGCAAAAACACGCTACGCTCAAATTTAAAAGGATCTCCTGGCCATAGTCCTTGCGTGTGAACGTTTTGCTGCGTACGTTTATGACAGGCATGAAGTAAATGCGGAGACGTACCACAAACCACTGGAGCCCATTTTCACAAGCCCTTTGGCGTCAGCTACACAGCGTCTGCAGCGGATGCTGAGGCGCTTACAAAAGTACAACCTTCAAGTAATGTACAAAAAAGGAAATGAACTGAAGATTGCTGACACCCTCAGCCGAGCAATTCTTCCAGAGGTGAATGCAAGTGAGTTCATAAGGGAGGTAGAAGGGGCTGATCATCGGGATGTAATGGTCGTAACCAAACAGCGTTGGCAGCTGAGCAGCTAAAGAACGCTTCAGCTGACGATCCTGTGCAGCGGAAGCTACGAGGTCTAGGTTGGCAGACTCGAGTGTGGCAGCAGAGGAAGTCAATTCTGAGGGAGTGCCTATGAATGAGGATACGGTAACAACACCGGCTCCCACTGAACTACCTCCACAAATCGAACCTGGACTGGTCCTGAACCCCGAAGGTCTGACCGTGCAGTGAAAACACCAGCGTGGCATCAAGACTATCTGATCAATCACAAGTAGCTCATACTTTCAATCAGGACCGTATTGCTTGGACATTGTTGAAAAGGGAAAGATGTGACAATTTGTGCATATGTGTTTTCGTTCCGTGTTTACTTCATAGTTGATCCAGTGCTTCTTACAAAAAACGTTTGCTGACAGCGTTTGCAGAAAGCACTTGCAGACCACAGGGTTGCTTCTCCCAGAGTGATGCAGCAAATAAAAGGGAGGATTTAACGTATGATTAACTTACCACTTTTTCCAATATAAGCTTCTTGGCAAGGTCTCTTTCCTCCGTAGTTCCACTGACCCTAAATCCTTCCTCATCCCTCGAAAGGCTATACACTCTTGCTCCAGATCTCTGCTGAATTGATTTTATTATACTGCCTTTTGCTCCGATGACAAAACCTTTTAAATCTTTAGGCACACGTACGAAGTCCTCCATTTCCTCTTCGAGTTTTTCCAAACTCAACCTGGAAAGCGAAAAATGGGTACTGTGACAAAATTGAAAGCTGTCAAAGGCTTCGACATGGCTTCTGATTTATAAGGGGATAAAAATAGCCGAACTGTACATGAACTGAATCAAATTTGGAGGCACGGTGTTAAAGTTCACAGGGAAAATTTGAATTTGGTGTTGCATGTTTGCGTTTTATAAAACTGGATCTTTGGTGATTTTATGTCGCCGTTACAGATTTTCGGAAAAGGGAAATGAATATACAAACTTTTATTTTATTGTGTCAGTTCTTGCCAAAAGAACAATGAGTGGTCAATGTTTATTGTTTTTTTGTGTCTGTACAAATGCTAAAAGTTAAAAGATGACATGCTTGGACAAATGTAATTTTCTCTTGTCACAGCTTCAGATTACTGTTGCCATTTAATCCTAAAACTTCAACCTTGTTCGTTTTCGTAACGGAGCTCCGGCGGCCAAGCGAAGCACCATACTAATAAGAACAGGTAGGAACCCATGAGTTGCTTTTCCCATTGTAATCATGGCTGGCAGTATTGCTCGTGGGCGCGTACGACGACGTCTCACAATAATTTTCATCTTAATTATAATAATAATAATAATAATAATAATAATAATAATAATAATAATAATAATAATAATAATAATAATAAATACTTGTATACTTGTGCCCAACATGGCGGTCATATTCCAGCTATTCAAGCTATAATCATAGACAAAACACTGTGGGGAAGGTTAGCACTTTTCACGTCTTCATTGCTTCTCTCCCATCGCCCCTCATTCAATGTTGTGCAAAACTGAATGGTTTTAGTGGGAAATTGTTAAGTTACCGTCCAACATTGAATGGGGAGGGGGGGGGCAATATAAGAGAAAGTGAAACTATTTGTTTTGAGCTTTAACAGAAGCGGGTTGAAATACAGCTCTGGTGTGGTTCATTTACATAACCTTCCCAACTAGTTTTGTCTATGATTGTAGTTTACAGCATACATATTTGATAATGGACTTAAAAGTTATGGTAAATTGACACCTGTCAAAACAAGGTATCCGCTGACCAGTATAGCGTGACCATATAGTGGGCTTAAGTTTAGAGCTCATGGACATCAGCTGTTTTTTTTTTTTTGTTGACCACTGACCAGGTATTGGTTTCGGTTAGATCACAGGCTCAAGCCAGGTTAACCTAAACCAAAACGAGGCTTCATTTTTGCGCGCTTTCTGCGGCTTGACGCAGCTATCCATAATTCGTGAACTAACGCTCTTCATAGTCGACGATGGTCGTGTTTAGGTGGAAAAACGGTTTGGAATTTTTTTCCCTGCACTTTTTGCCGGTTTTAATCCAGAACAAAATTTGGTTTTATCAACGGAGTTGATAATGTAAATTGGCCACAGTACAGAGATTCTAAAAGCTGACGTTTCGAGCGTTACCCCTTCGTCAGAGCGAATCGAGGAATTGTGGGTTACGTTTAGTTTTTACAGTAGGGTAGGAGCTACGCTGTTGGTGGTAACATGGCAACGTAAAAAATAAGAATATATTAGTTAAATGAAAAGCGTTCGTTAAAGGGAACCTCCACTAAAACAACAAAATAACTTTAAACCACAGAACATAATGTTTACAATTGGAATTGCTCAATCTTTTTCCAATGAAAGCGTTTGTATTCGAGAAAAATAAATTCCAAAAACGCTTATTTTGGCTTTCAAATTTCCTGGGCGCCGCCATCTTGAATAATTGTGACGTAACTTGGTTGCCTTATTGTTCCAGAACAATCGCTCTTTGTATCAGAACAATAGGGCAACCAAGTTACGTCACAATTATTCAAGATGGCGGCGCCCGGGAAATTTGAAAGCCAAAATAAGCGTTTTTGGAATTTCTTTTTCTCGAATACAAACGCTTTCATTGGAAAAAGATTGAGCAATTCCAGTTGTAAACATTATGTTCTGTGGTTTAAAGTTATTTTGTTGTTTTAATGGAGGTTCCCTTTAAAACCGTGGGGATTAAGGGTGCCGATTTGGAAGATGAATTTTTGTTCCAGATTCTTGCGGCTTACCTAGATGTAGGGAAAGGCCGCAGATAGCCATGTGTTTTTTGGAGTGGTTAGGGAGATTAAAATGACGAGCGACTGGCTTAGATGAATCCCTGTCATTCTTCTCAACATCGCGAAGATGTTCGCGGAATCGGTCGCCCAGTCGTTTACCTGTCTCGCCAATGTATAATTTATTGCATAACGTACAGGTTATGCAAAAAATGACATTTGCGGAAGTACATGTGAAACGATTGGTGACCTTAACAGATCGCTTAGGTCCCGATATCTTGCTAGTGTTAACAATGAAAAGACAAGTTTTGTTGAGCTTAATGATAAAGAATTATCATGAATGACTCCGTTTGTTGTTCCAACGTAATTGTTGAGTAAAAGAGCCTACTTTTGTTTCTTTTGAGTTGAAAAACAGCAGCTGTTTTAAGACATGGTCATATGCACTGTAGTAATGTGCTTTAATTCATCTGTACTAGGATCAACTCTAATCGTCGCATTTGTTAACCAAAACGACTTCCGCATGTTTTAGTTTAGAAGGATACACCCCTAAACTCGTTGAGATATTCGTTAATGCCAGTTAAAGGCTTGGACCAAATGTGTCTTGTGGAGGGTAAAATTCTGGTTGGACAGGATATAGTCTTCTTCTCTTTGCTGAGGGGAACAGAAAGCGTCTCTCGGACTCCCTCTATTTCAGGTGCAGTTACAGGTTCGGAGAAGAAGGATTTTTCTTAATATGTAACCAGTGGCGATTAATGAGTATTTTATTTCCATGGATTGGATTGGAGGTTGCGTGGGAGACAGGGTCGAGAATCTTATAGAATTGCATTGTGGGACTTTCTGGGGACGAGCAACTGTTTAGACTTTGGTATATTCTTGTACAAAAACAATTAACTTCGCGTTAAATCTTTGTAGATTATGTTATTAATAAATATACGTCGTATGTACCACGATCTAACTGACCTTTTGATCAAACTTTTTCGTTTTCCAGACAATTGTGCACCTTGACAGGTGAGCGATCGTAAAATTGCCATTGTGCAATATTCTGGTGGTTTAGGAAGCTCAGCTCCTGATATATCGCTTTCTTGCAACTTGAGTTCTTGCTCCGCGCATGCAATGTTGAAAATGCGACTCCCAAAACACTCCCACAATACAATTCAACAAGGCTCTCGACCCTGCCTCAAATGCCACCTCAAAGTGGCCAATAGAGACTATTCTTTATTCTTATAGCTTTTTTAAACCATGTGTAATCCACGGATTTGACAGCTATTTAGCTTTGCGACCCGATAAAGTTCTCAGCGTTTGTTTACCATGTTGTAAAAAGATGAAAAAAGATTGAAATACATTTTTAGCTTTGCGACCTGATAAAATTCTCAGCGTTGGTTTATCTTGTTTATAAAAGATGAAAAAATATTGAAATACATGCTGACACCTCCACTTGAGATGAAAGGTGGTTTTCTGCAACTCCAAACCTTAGTGCATAATCCATAAAGTCCCTCTTCAAAGTGAAGACGCCAACACGATTGTCTTGGATTGGAGGCGAAACTATTTTGAAATCCCACGAGTAAACAATGAAGTTTGAAGGGAGTCGATTCAATGTACAGAGGCCCAGTCATTTGGATCAAACTTTATGAATAGAGTAGTTAATTTAAACTAAATTGATGACAAGGACAATTTTAAACAAACCATCCGAGATTTTTCTAAAGATGTCAATAAATGTTTCAGTTGTTTGGATCAAACTTTATGGGGATAGTAGTTAATTTAAAATCATTTGTTAACAAGGACAGTTTTAAACAAACCATCCGTAAATTTCCTAAAGATTTTGATAAATTTTCATTTAAAGCTCCAGTGGTAGTGATATTTTTAGGTTTATCGGAATTTGAGCATTTTATTATTTTATTCATTTATCTCTTTCATGAAATTTTCTATATAATTTACTTTTATTTTTCTATACTAAACATTTCACCGTTAGATAGCAGGTCCACATCAGCCAGCTCAAATCTGTTCAATCTGCTTCCTCAAATAAAAGTATGTACCGATTGTGTATGTATTTGCCAATAACATCAATCTTGACAGCCAGTTCAGTCAACCACCAAAGTAATTGTTTCAATTTAACTGTTGCTTGACCTTGAACGGGAATTAATTAAAGCATATCCCTTATTTAAGAACTTGAGGCTTTTGGTATTTTCCCCAACTGTGAGTCAGCTATCAGTGTCGGGTGGCTGCATGTGACAATAACAGTGGAACTGTTTATTACATATTTCTTGAAGGCTTAACATCGTATTTATTTGGTTCGTTATTTTCCGTTCAAAGTGAAGTAACTGTATCAAGCATAATGTCAGCTGCGAAAACCCCAAAGAATAAAGTAAATGGTAGAAAATAATAAAGCTAAATAAAATAAGGGAAAGGATGAAGAGCAGGACGAAAACAACGAAGGAGCAGAAGTTTAGGTGTGTCCATCTTGATCCGCTCATGCTGGTATTTTAACTCTGATTTAGTTAGCTTTCACAGTTATTAGCATACTACTTAAGTTAGTCCGAAAATTCAAATTCAAATAATGTTTGTGTTAGCATGCATAAATGTACTCATTCAATTAAGAACTAAGGTAACGATTACTTCACATAAAAAGGTATTATCACGTGTTACCGACATTCTGGAACTGAGTATAATGGACGAATTTTTGACCAGCAGAGGGTAATAATTACTGCATTTCCGACCGCACATCATGGACATTTCGTCGTCCATCATGCATTTCAGTATTTCTTACCGCTCTTGCTGCAGATCGAAGCTCCTTAAGTCCACAATACTAGATAGAATTCTACATAGCTTTGGAATTAGTCCTCTGTTCGTATGAAGCGATAAAACTGTCAAAATGAGGAGTGAAGCACACAGATGATCAACAAGCCGAAAGCACTTCCTTGTACCAATGTCGACTGTAGTGAATTATGGGTAATATATTGACCGAGCTACCTGGGGACAAGCTTAAATTCCTGTTTCTTCCTTCCGTTCACTTTCTTTTTTTTCCAGTCTTATGCGGCTTGTTTTACAAATTATCATTATTTTAAGTTTTACCTAAAATATATAGTATTCGCAAAGCCTGTGACCTCAGGTGACATACAGAATGAAGCACTTTGCTATATTGAGCTTTTCCACCAAACAAAAAGGTAATTCCAACCGCTTTATTTTAGAATCAAAACGAAGATTAGCAAATGGCGCCGGCATTCTGAGAAAAAAAAAAAACAACAACAGAGTACAGTTACAGCTTTTAAGACCAGCGGTCATGAAAATCCGCTCAAAATCCGAATTTTGTGGCAGAAGTTGAAAGATGGATTTCCTTCATCTTTGGTCTATGACTAACTTTTAGGTAGGTAAACAATGTGGTGCTGTTAATTCGTGCCTAAAACGCACTTATTCGGGGAAAATTAAGAAAAGGGAATAAGAGGTCCGCATGTCGCGGATTTCGCCAAATAGAGGACCGAAAAACCACGACTTTTAACGAGGCTCCCCAGAGTTTTATGGCCGCGCGCAAGCTGGGCACTAGTATGGTGCCCAGATGAGTGGTCAAGTATGACAATACAGGTAACGAACTTTCGATTCAGAGAAACTTTTTCTAGAAGGTAAACGCTTAAATTCGCTTTACTTAAATTCACTCCCGGACAGGGAAAACCTCCCGGACAGGGAAAAGACTAACGTAAAGGGGAAAAACCTCCCGGACAGGCCCCCAATTTCTGTTACCGTAACTAATTACCGGCAGAAAGAAAATAACCTCGGTATTTCTACGAAACGCAATTTATTTAACTGTAAACAACGGGAGACAACTTAGCTCGAGCTAGCGACTACTCAACCTGCTAGCAGAGCCTTTCTTTTGCTTGCTCGATTTTGGCGTTCTCGCGAAAGACTCTGCATGAATTGATTAAGATCTTTATTGAGTATGCGCTGCATGTTGCCAGGATGCAGTCTCGAACCCAAGCCTAATATGCCCGATCTCGCCGCCATCTTGGTTTTTCATGGTACAGCGGGCTCAATTATAACCATCGGTTTTGTCACTAAACGGACGCTCGCACTGGAAAAACCGGTTTGACGAGAGAAAACAAGATTGACTAGTCCAGAAGTTCGGGCTGCGGCGGCTTCAAAGAGTTGACGCCATTCGGGCAGAGCCTCCTTTTCTCCTCCTCAGTAAAGAAAAAGATAAAAGGAGGCTCTGCTCGCAGGGTGGCGACTACTCTTAGCACAATCTCAATACAATTAACTGAATACTTCTCTACGCTTATCTGACCACAGGCAAAGTACTGCCCTTCTCTTCGACGAAATCTCCTGAAGACTTCTTTCACAGTATCGCACTCCACGGAAACCAACTGTAGACTTGACAGCAGAATGTCAGAATCACACACGAACGGGGAAATCCCTTCACTTGTCACTTGTCACACAATATCACTTGGAAATCACAAACGGGGAACAAAGTCCCGAATCACAACAACAACCGACTGACTGACTAGAGAGCCGCTTATATAGCTATCCGAAGAGAGTCCAGAAGTTTCCAAAAGTTACTATTTACAGCTTCTACAATAAACTCTATTTTTAAACTTACGAGTCACAAACTATTTTGAAATTGATGAGTCACAGTTCAAGAAAATTCCTGAAACATGTTGCGTGACTTAGGTGAAGCAAAAGCAATTAACAGGGGGTGAGGACAAAATGCGGAGCCCTACTCCATGGAGTACAAAATATGATGTAATTTATTGTTTTCCTCCATTTAGCTTAAATGGAAGGGTTCTGCAGGAAATTGAGACAGGCTCTCCCATTAACAGGAATTAAATTTCCATTTGAAGGAATTTTATATCTCTTGCACCTACAATCATCACTGGACTGAAATGGACGTCATTCGCGCACTGATGATCACAGCACATGAGTGTCCTGTGTATTTTCAAGAGGAAATACATCTTACTTTACTGGGATCAAATATCATGCTTAAGATGACAACGTTTAGAAACCGTAAATAGAAAATGCAACAAAATTCTTTGAAAAGCTGTTAATACTTACAAGCTACTAACAAATGATTTATATGTAAGTTGGGTTCAACAACTAGGCTGCAGAGGTCAATATAGTGGTGTAGTGTGTTCATTGGAGTACACTGTAGGTCAATGTAGTGGTTGCAGTGTCGTCATTTAAGTACTGTGCACCGTAGTTTCAACAAGGTTATCTTTATAGTGTGGACGGGGACAGGGGGTCGGGAGCCCGGAAGAAATAGGGGCGGGAGGGGTACGGGAGGCGGGAGAGGAAAGGGCGGGATGCGGGACTTTCTAAGAGTGCTGGAAGCGGGGGAGAAATGCAAAACGCTACTTGTTGTTATTTATTAATGTATTACAATACATTAGCCTCTTGTGAGCAATCAAGCAAACAAGAATTCCCGCTTGGGTTGGAAAACAGGCTCACTTCCGGTGAAACTGTAAACCCTTTCGCTGTGGTTACGTCATAGGACATGAAATGTCAAGTGGTTGTCGCGTAACTGCTGCAAGATGGAGCAAAGTGACGCGACGTCATTTTAAAAATGTCGTGGAAGACCATTTTAATAGAAAGACCTTCTCGGGAGCTTGCTCCTTGTAGACGGAATGCATAAATGGCGGCTAAAAATGTATTCTTTTGTTTATGTGCTAATTAGACTCACTAGCCTCGCTCTCAAGATTAATTTCTTTTGAAGTTTGTCCATGTAGACGAGGCCAGTTAGTCTCATTAGCGCAGGAACAAAAGAATATTTTTTGGGGCGGATCTTGGGGGAGGGGGAGGAGGGTTATGATCGAATCCCCTACATTAAAATATCTAACGTCAAAAACTTGTAAAAATATAAAATAAATATAAGTAAATCGATATTTTGGTAAGCTACGAATCTGGTTCTTTTTTCACCAGGACTGTGATCCAGACATTTCTCTAACCTTAACTGTTTGCTGCGAATTGTTTGCACTACGCCAGTCACTTCATTCGACAATGAGCCACAGCAAACAGTAATTAAATTTGAAGCATGTAAACGGATATCTGCGCACCACTATACACCTTATTCCAAGATGGCCGCCATTTTAGAATTCTTTTGTTTTCTTGCAAATTAGCCCTTGTTGCCTCGTTCTTAAACTAGAAATTCAAAAGAATATTTTCCCTTAAACGAGGTAAAAAGGGCTAATTTGCAAGTAAACAAAAGAATACTAAAATTGCGGCCATTTTGGAATAAGGTGTATGACAACGGAAAGATTGTTGGGCTTGGCTCTGATGAACATTCACCACGAAAAGCCCGTCAGCTAGGACGCAGTGGTTCAGCGTTTTGTAGAAAGAATGCTTCTTCTGGATCCCGTCTTTGATGAAACACATAATTTATAAAAGTTTAACTGCAGTATACTTTTATCATAGTTTCATAAACGAAAATTTAAAATTTAATCCGAAGTACATAACTTTTTATCTTTTTTGCGCAGCTCCGTTAAAATTTAAAGCAAAAATAATGGAATTTTAAACTTAAAAAATTAGACATTAAAACGCACTGACTTTGCTTCAGAATTCCGGAAATCGCGTTGCCGAGGACTAAAAAGTCCAAATTTCCCAGCGGTCTCCAACAGGTACGCCGACTTCAGCGGCACCTTTAATCGGATCCCATTTTGTAAAAACCTGGATCCGCCCCAGGAAACGCGTATTTATCAGAACACGAGACAATTCAAAACTACAAGTTGGAACCATTAAGACCGTCATCACTTAAGAATTACGTAGCTAAATGACCAAGATGTGTTTTGAGTCTCCTAATTTATAGGGAACGGGAGCAGGAATGAAAAGGGCTGGAGCCGGGAGGTAAAGGTACGGGAAGTGAGAGAGCAAGGTACGGGAGGCCCCCATAGTGGTACAATACTGTAATTTCTACTTCTACTGAAGAGCTGTAATTTCACATCATGTATTAGTAGTTTCACAGTAGACTGAGTGTGATAGATCTTGCTGAAGTACATTTACTGTGTAATAATTTTACTAAGACATTCAAGGCTTTGTAAAGTAAGAATACAGTACCCTGATCAATTAAAATCGATACACTACACTGGTGTTGCACCGACTAGTAACTGACAAAAAATTAAACGATGGAATTCAACATTTCGATGCAAGATGAATTACGGTCATATTTTTCCATCATGTAAGACAATAAGGAAGAAACTCAGGAAGGAAAACATGAAGAGAAAGCAGTTACCGACCCAGTGAATTAATTGAATAGGGGCATCCAAGCTAGAATTTTCGAAACATTTGTTGTAAAATTCCTTGCTTGCCTGCCTGTCCTAGGATTTTCGGACATCTAAAACATGGTACAATTGCCCATTTTAAACGAATTTTTACCCTAAAAAGGTCACCTAGAATTTTCAGGAGCCTTTTTTGTGGCTGAAATTTTCGAAAAGGTAAGTTTTGATCCCTATAATTTTCGGATCACTAGACTTTCAGCTAGGAATCCGAACAGATGAAATTTTTTTAAGGGATAAAAATATACCTATATCTATGCTTAAATACTAAAATACGTTTAACAATGCTATGTTTAAGTGGTTTTGAACTATATTCTCGTTGGGTGCCCCTGATTGAAGGAAAGAGTAACGAATAATCTAGCTTATTTCTCCGTCAAATAGTCCTCAAAAAGTATGCCTAACAATCAGGGGCACCCAACGAGAATATAGTTCAAAACCACTTAAACGTAGCATTGCTAAACGTATTTTAGTATTTTAACGGTAGATATAGTCATATTTTTATCCCCTAAAAATTTTTCATCTGTTCGGATTTCCTAGCTGAAAGTCTAGCGATCCGAAAATTATAGGGATCAAAACTTACCTTTTCGAAAACTTCAGCCAGAAAAAAGGCTCCCGAAAATTCTAGGTGACGTTTTTAGGGAAAAAATCCTTTAAAAATGGGCAATTATACCATTTTTCAGATGTTCGAAAATCCTAGGAGAGGCAGGCAAGCAAGAAATTTTACAACAAATGTTCCGAAAATTCTAGATCTCAAATCGTCTTCCGAACAGATATTTTCCCAAAATTGACGTTGGGTGCCCCTGAACAATCACGAAAATATGGTAAAACCTGGGTTAATCTAAACAGCTGAACACAAGCACAAATACGGTTCAAGCAATATCCCCAACTCAAGCCCGCGCTTTTTTTCGCTTACGTATGTACTGTTGGATTTACTATAGTAGATACTCGGTACTTTGGGACTCTTTTTGTCGGGTGATACCCAGGATGACTACCCTCTGACTAGCCAGTATACCATTTGTTTGGTACATTTAAGCCAGCGGTTGCTACCAATCTCTGAGAAGATACGTCATAATTTTTTCAGCTGCCAGCTCATGTTCCCTCAAGATGGAGGATGTGGAGATGTATTCGGACCACTTGCTTTTTAACAAGCGTCAAATGGGACCGATCGGGCAATACACAAAGTAAGTCAAATAGATGGATCTTAAAATTAATGACTCGTCTCTTAAACAATAAAGTTAGTATAGACTATTTATAAGGGCTACGGTCTCATTGCTTTTAATAATATCAATATAATGGCAAAAAATAATATATAGTATCCAGAAATTGTTCGTAATATCCGACTTGTTAATTTTAGCAAATTTCTTGTGAGTTTTTTGTGATTTAATTAAGGAGATGAATATGAATACTGAGGAAGTTCTCTATATTTTATAAATATTTTTCAGCCTATGTTAAATGCTTAATTGAATTTACGATCTCATTGTCATGTATACCTGGATGGTTTTTTTTTTAAACAAAGGTAACAGCTGTAGTCATTAAAGATAGAAGTGATCCTGGCATTTATGT